>NW_027553327.1:13112500-13297974 GCF_045843805.1 Urocitellus parryii | reverse complement strand
AAGTGTGTGCCACAACACTCAGCTGACATTTGTCTGTGAAGTATAAGACAATAGATGAGAGTACATAAGAATGCTAGGAATATATGATCCATTTTTTTAAGTTTTTATATTTTATTTTAATGTAGTTTCATTTAGAACTTTATTAGTGAGTGCTTTTCACTTTGAGATTAGAATTGATCATTGAGATGTTGGAGATACCTAGAAAGTGAAAAAAAAATCAAGATAAAAATTTAACCAATAAATCCTGACTATAAATAGGTGTGATGTTTTTAAATACAGATGTAAGGATAGGAAACAATGCAAATGGTTACAAAATTAACTGGAAACTTATAAACTTCACATTAATAAAATAATACTAAATTAATAACAATGGAAACAGAGAGGAATGTGTATGTGCCAGTCTGCTGATTTCTACCATCTATTTCTGCCAATTGACATTATCTAAATTTGTTATGTGAGGTTAAGATGAATGATTTTTAAAAGTTTTTCATAAACTTGTTTTCTTAATTTTAGAAGTATGCTTGGGAATTAATGCTTTTTTATTACTGTCTGTATATGCATTTCAGTCTACACTTACAGATATTCTTACAATTATCACATTTACCAACATGAATATCTGAGTTTAGTCATTTATGAAATGGGAATTAATTATTCCCATTTATTTCTTATTGTATAAGGGAATAGGAGGGTTAAAAAATGATGCAGGAAAATCACTTAAATCTAGTCCAGATAGATTCTGCCTATGTTTATAATATGTGTTGAGATTTAAAAATGGTAAAAACAAATTTTTGTTTAATTTTTTTTGAAAATTTTAGCACTTATTTTTATGAATATAAAATTGACTTTAAATAGTAGTACTAAGCTAAACAAAATTGACCATGTTATGTGATAGGAGACAATTGTGCTTAGTCCTAATTATCTGTCCTAATTAAAGCACACTATTGTGTGTATGTTTTGTTCTTATTGTTATTTCTAAATATAATTCCACTAAAACCTATATAATCATTTATTTATGAAATTTATTTGTTGAACATATACTTACATGGACCATGTCATAGTAGCTAGACCATTCAACCATGTTTAAAAACAATCTGATTTCTTGGAATTTGCATTCTAATTGGAGAGAGGAGTGGTAAGCAAATTTTCTAGGGTATTTCACCACATATCTCATTGCTACCACATTAACATGTGTTCATATATATTCTCTGCATCCTAATCTTACACCAAATTCAGTTCAGTAATAAAAGATTTTTAAATAATATGGAACAATGTAAAAACAAACAAAAAAAGACTTCACATAATGGTCACACCCCACTTGACTGAAAAAAAATTGCCATAAAATGTGCAATGATTATGCAGACAATAATAAAAAAAACATTAATTCCCAAACATAATTCTAAAAGAAGTATGAAAACAAGATTAAGAAAACAAGATTATGAAAATAAGATGATTATGGGCATGTCAGATAGCGACTAGTGCTTTAGGGGAAATAATGAAAGTCAAACAAGGTTCAGGAACCTTGCATCACCTATGACCATGCTAATTTAAGTAGGTTTACTGGGGAAGTATGGTCTCTTGAATGAACCAGCTTTGAGGTTTTCTGAGGTTCCTAGGCAAACACTCTCAAGAGAAAGAATTTTACACCCAATTGCCCTGCAGTAATTATTTCTTTTCAATTTGTGGATTCAAAAACAGATAATCTTTTTTTTTTCCTGATCTAGCTTTGAGTCATTATATTATCTCTTGTTTTTTATACGTCTTTGTGAAAAACCAATCCTGTGAATGCCAAAACTTCCTTGTGTATATTTTCCTTATGGTCTGTACAGTTGTCTCTGTCCTTTTTCATTTGTTTTATGTGACTTCATCACACCTCAGTATCCTGAATCTATTAAGTTGTACTTCCTTTTTACAACAAATTTTCTACATTTTTTTCCTCTGAAATCTATTAATTTTTTCACTCTTCTGTCTTATAAATCTATTTTGTCCCTTTCTTCCTTTTTGAGAACATTTTACCTTTTATGATAAAGACTTTTTTCTTTTCTTTTGAACAAACTCATACAATTTTTGTCCTTAGACTAAGGAGAATTACCTAAGGAACCTAATATAGGCTACGGTTCATGGCATAGCCTTTAAGTGACTTTCTTGGATTTTTGTTCTTTAGTTTTGCATTTTTCCAGATTTTTTTTGATAGGTCTCAGGTTGACTTCTTTAGGGGTAAAACTCACATTTCAATGTGGCTATTTGCTGATAATGAGGGATCCAGCATGGAGGGCAACAAGTGTGGGGATGGACATATAGGAATAGTTGCAAGTCCATTGTCCATAGTTCTAGAAAAGTGTTTTTAGGGATTTCTAATGAGAAGACTTCTTCTTCCATACATTTTAGAGCAAACAGCCTAAGAAATCAAGTGAAAGCAAAACTCATAATTTTGTGATATCTACTATGAGCTTCAAACTTAACTTTGATAGGAAATTCAGAATTGTTCTGATTATTTTATTCATCTTTTAAATTAGTGAAGAAAAAAAATATTTTCAACAAATCTTTGAATTTTGTTTAAATAATAATGAGCATCTGGCTAATCAAAACAGCACCCATTTAAATTTCAAGGTGATTCTTTCAGAAATCATGTGATTTATTTATAAATAAATAAATGATTTATTTAGAGCCAGATGCTCTAGCCCAGTATCTAAAAGCATAAGTGCTTTAAAAATGTTTGTTAAATGGCTCACCATTTTCTATTTTAACTAATTAGTACCTATTATTGTTTTCTTGTTTTAGATATATACAACATAAAAATCAATTACATATCATAATTTCTAAAGTAAATCACAAATTAGTGTCTTTGAGCTTACAAAGTTCTAAATTAAAATCATGTTTGATGATTTACAGACATACATTTTTAAAAATTTAAACAATAATAGTATAAACAGCTTATAAAACCAAGACTATGTTTTAAAAATTAAGATTATATCTTCCATTGTATATCTATTATAATTGCCCTTTGATCCCAAGCATTCAGATTTTAGTTATTTATTGAAGGTCTTGATTAAAAAATATCTGACACATCCTACATTCCTAAATCTTTATATTTGCTTCCTACAAATTATTTGTATTTTACCTTCCTTTTATAGTTTAAAAATGTAAAATTAGATTTTATTCAATTAATGAAAGTAATATTTACTTGTGCTCTCGACTTTTGAATAGAAATAATTAGATAAGAAAATATTATATACTAGATTTGAGCATTTTAATATAATGTTGAACATTTGGTCATGTGACAACAAGAAATAAGTTTTAAAAAATATTTGTATTAATTTCACAAATATACATGTTCATTCCAGTACAATTAAAGAATTTGTAACTTATCTCAATTTAGGCAAGTTAATCTATTATTTAAGATATATGATTTAGCACATATTTCTGAATATGAAATATTTAAAAGTTTTTTTAAGTATTTAAAATTTGATCAGGTCTAAATTTAGACATTTATTAGTATAGTTTTAAATCTTCTTTGACGTTGATTTAATATATTTTTATATTATTATCACAGTAAATGCAGTCTATGTATGTGTGTGTATTTCTGGATGTGTATATGTTTATATATTTTATATATACACATAGCTGATAAATTTGCTGAGTTGTGGGAAAATAATCCATAAACAATTTACATAATTTGAAATATAGCTCTAATTTGCACTCCACTGCCTGTTTGCTGGTGCAAATATATATTCAACATAGGGTTTTCGAATCACTAGTCTTCTTGACATGCAGGGTATCTAGTTTATCCTATCTTTAGCAAAAACCTCAAATATGATGACTGCCAAAGAATAACCACTGGCTTGAGTGTTTATGCTAGAGTTCAATAGCACTACATTCAGACTGGAGCCATAGGTGTTGGCAAATTCCTTACAACAAGGATCCATTCACTAAACAGCCATTTTCAAGCTGCAAACAAGAGTCAAAACATGGGGATGTGGTGTTCTCAATGGTCCACTCAGAGGTCAGATCACTATTCTTCCTTTCTTCTTCCATACAGGAGGCTAGTTGATTTTGTTTTTAGGCTTATAAAACATAAAATATAAGATTGAGTCATTTTATAATATAGCTCTTATATTCTTCCCCTGTCCTACCATCTAACTCCTATAAAAGATATTATAAGAACTTCAAGTGATTTTTAGTCTAAGAATGAACAAAATAAATGTAGGTGTGGCACAACTTGTACTAGAAAAAACAAAATAAGCAGTTTAATCATGTTTTTGTTCTCTCAACTATGCCCTTTAAAGTTTTTATATAATGTCAAAGACTCTAGCAATTCATTAGTATAACAACTCTATTACTGACAAGTGATTCATTGCAGATAGAGCTATGTAGTATTTCATAGAGTTCTATTTCTGCTCTCCCATTTGCAAGCACCTGCAAATTGTACAGAAGTTCCCTGGAGCTGACTTCTATCTTAGCATTTTACTGTCAACAGCTTTGCTAAGCTCCAGGGAGCCTCCTGGTCAACTTCCACGTGGACATGGCAATCCCCAGCCTGTGCTGGCCTGTGATTTCCTCTGACACAGTCACGTGGGAGCCTTACTACTGGGACAGCTCCATGCAGCTTCTCTGTAGGGTGGCAGAATTGGCCAGATTAGTGGGTGGAGCCCTGATCCCGGGGCTATTTAACAATAAGCATACTTTGTCATTACAGTCCTCTCACTTAAAGCATTCTGAGGGCCTCATGAAAGGCAGCTTTGGACGCTAAGGTGATTTTCAACGCATAAATAAGCACTGTGTTTTCGGATGTGCATACCTGGAGTCTGTGGGCTGTGAAGACAAGGCAGGGGTCATTCGGGTTTAGATCTGGTAATTTCTTTGAAGCAATTATCACATAGACAGGCAAGATCACTTCCCACCTGCAAATGCCTCCTGACTCCTTTATATCACTTTTGAAAGAAGCGAGTCATGTGGAAACACAAGCTAAAGGTGCTCATGGGAGGAGGTTCTGAGAGGCCAGCTGTGGCTCATGGTCAGGAAAGCTTTGTAAACAGCTTTAACTCTCAAACCATGTGCTCTCGTGAATCTGCAGCTATGGACTGAACAACTGAAAGTCAGTACTCAAAACACATCTGTTGAAGTGCTGACCCATGACACTGCGTGGATGAGCCTCAAAAACCACATTAAGTGCAAGAAGCCACCACAGAAGGTCACATTTCGTAGGAAACATGCAGAACAGGTAAATCCACAGGGAGAGAAAGCAGTTGCTGGCTGCCTGGGGAGGGGGTGGCTCAGGAGCAATGCCTAGTGGCCTGGGGCTTCCTTTGGGGTGATGGAAAAGTTTCAGAGCCAGATGAAGGTAGCAGCTGCCCCGTGTTGTGACGGAGTGAAGTGCCCTGAATGAAACACTCTCAGATGGCTGGCTTCACGCTGGGTGGATCTGACCTCCGTTTTTAAAAGGCCACAGCACACTCCCAAAGGCCAGGCACTCTAGAAGGACTCTAGAAAGACTCGACTGGGTTTCTGTGTGGGTGAAAGCTGTCATGTGGTAGGATCCAGATGCTGGCTGGGCTATTCTGGGGGCTCCCAGTTGGCTCTGTCCCTACCCTGGCAGCTTGGAGGAGACAGGGGCTCAGCTGAGCCCCTCCCCCTCTCCAGGTCCTCTTGGGGCCTCTTCTCGTGGTGAATCTGGTGGAGTTGCCAGAGTTCTCCCATCAGAATCCCGAGATAGATGTTGACAGTCCTCTTGATGGCCAGGTCCAAACTAGCAAGGCTTCACGTCTCCCTCCTCTGTATATACAAGCAGCCAGGTTTTCCTGACGCAGTGGGAGGAGAAATCAACTCCATCTCTCAACAGACAGGCCAGAAATTTTAGAGGCCATCTTTAATTCACTTCCTCAGTTTCCTTTCATGGGTGAGGTCACCTGTTTGGGTTGCTGAGGGAAACGCAGGCCCCGATTCCCAGATCCTGGTAATACTGAGAAGTTACACAGAAGTTACACACGTCAACATATTGACTGTTACGGCTGGTGGCAATAGTTACCAATCAAGAACACTCACTGAGCACCCGTGGCCAACGGAACTTCGCAGAATGGTAACTCACAATCTTGGTTTTGTTTGAACATAGCTGAGTTGAACTGAATGTGAATGGGAAGTATCTAGAAGATCAAGGGCAAGGGGGTCCTGAGACAGGAACTTACCTCAAAACTGAGATCTCTATGGGACTGGCCATGGGACCCTGGACTCAAGGGTGGACAGCAGCTCACCTGGCCTTCTCAGCCTACATCCTTGCCGAGTTTCTCTGCCCTGGACTCTGAGGTCCTCCCCTTATAGCCCCCATGACCAGCTCCGGGCCAGTACACCCATTTCTAGCTCCCCTGAGTCCTGAGGCTCTTGTGTTCTGCACAGATTTAGCGGGCCTGTCCACACTTCCCACGATGTGGCTCACCAGAGGTGTCTTAGAGTCATCACACCCAGGACCTTCTCCGTCCACAGGCAGCTCTGATTGCTGTCTCCAAGGCACTCCCAGAAGTGGCCCTCAGCTCACTTTGGGAAGCTGAGCAGGAGCGGGCCGTCCTGCTGCCAGAGGCGGGAGCTTTGACAGCAGCAGGAAGAAGCCCTGGGTTAGTGATGGGCTAAGGAGAGAAGGCCCTCTGTGAGAGGCCCTTAGGCAGAGGACGTCTTGGCTGGCTGAGTACTGCTGCTGCTCCCCTGGAAGGGCTGGGCAGCGCCATCCTGCTGACATGGAGCTTGGCCACCACAGAACCACCAAATGCTCCCTAGTGACCCTGACTTTCTGGTGTCCATGCCTTGGGCAGTCCTCTTCTGTGTGGAGACAGGGATGGTTCTTGTGGCCAATAGAATATGACAGAAGGGACACTGTGATTGCAGACAGGTTATGAAAGGCCTCTGCCTTTCTCTCTAAACCATCTGGCATGGGAAGGTCATCTATTGCACTGGGGATCCTAAAGCCACTTCATGGAGAGCTGCTCGGGGAGACCAACTGAGGGCCAGCCCGAGCCCCCCACCAGCCAGCCCAGGCAAGCCTTCTGATGGTGCAGCCTCAGACCCAGACCTGTGAGACGGTGAGTGGTTGTTGTTTTGGGGTCCTGGGGTGATTTGCTACGTAGCAAAAGGTGGCCAGTTCAGTAGTGATGTGGGCTGTCTCCCACAAGGTGGGTGCACTAAGAGCCAGCTCAGGTGGCTGAGCTCTCTTCCCCGTCTCTTATGACACCAGCCATCAGGATCAGTTCGGGTCCCAAGTAAAGGCAGCATGGGGTGCAGCCACGACCTGAGGTGGATGTGGTATGTGAGCAGGAAATAAATGTTCATGGTCGTGAACCCTGAGGCTCTGAGGTGTTGTTACTGCCATATAACCCGGCCTGTCCTCTCTGACGCCGTTGTAGTGTCCATATTCCACGCTATATTCAAACTGGCTTTATTTTACTTAGAGGCAAATGTTAATGGGGAATTACTAGAGGCAGGGAGAGGTCTGATGTATAAGTGTAGTGAGTCTAGAGGACGAAAGCTGCAGATTGCATGGTCCAGTGCTGAGCCAGCCCCGTGGTCCCCTCCAGCAAGCCCTTGTGTCTGAGAAATGAGGCTGTGTGATCTGAGGGGTGCAGGTGGCTTGAGGGTTGTCTGTTTGTTCTGCTCTTACACTAGGGCCATAAATAGCTACCAACAGTCATCCTTCATGGCTGGTGAGGTCAGAAAACGAAGGTGCTTTCCAGTCTGGGTGGGTACAGCTCAGTGACTGCCAATAGCCACCTGATGTGCTGGGGAACAGTTTAGGTATGAGCTCACAAAAATACAGATTTTATTGACTCAACTGCTAGTTATATCCTCTTAGGAAAGGGGCCAACTGGAGGAAGCGGGGAGAAGGAAGTTCAAACTAATATGTAAAGTCATATGTGTTTCCCAGCTTAGGAGTCGTTGCTTACATGATCTCTCAAGACAGTGCCTAGAATGTGTGTCAGTCCCTAACCGAGGGAGGCCAAGCAGGAGCAAGTGCATGAGCCTCACTGCAGAGCTGGTCTCTAGTGGATCCGTGGGATGCAATGGGCACTGCCAGATCCAGGCGCCTTGTGTCTCAGAACCTCGAGAGAGGCCAGGCAGTGTCACTCTGGGAGGACACAGAGGATGGGAGGGAGCATTCCCTCCTGACAGGCTGGAGCTGGGTCACCCTGGCACATGAGAGTGACTCAGAGGTGCTGGGTCTCTGGTCCTTTTCTAGGAAACAATCCATGATGGATCATCCCTGTTACGGGCTGTGTGCATGTGTCCCAGGCTCACGTGTGGAAGTCCTCCCACTCATGGGAGGGCAACGGAGGTGATCAAGTAGAGGGAGTGAAGACCTGTGGCAGGAGGATGTAGGAGAGATCCTCACCCCTCCCTGCTCCCCACCATCCCCAGGGGTGGGGGGAGAGGAGATGGCCATCTCCAAACAACAGTGGGAGGCCCCGGCTCTCCCAGCAGTTTGGAGGGACAGCTGCAGAGACAAGCTCCATCCTCTCAGGGACACGAGGTAGTCCTACCTGCACGTTGGTGGGAATGGATGACATGCCGTTCTGAGGTCCCAGGATTGGACAAATGGAAGCCGGACACACAACCGTGGGAACACTAAAGGGGTGGCAGACGGACCACTGAACACGACCAGTGTGAGTGCGCACCCGTGCTCAACCAGCCGTCTCAAAACTGCTTGTCCAACCAGGGCATTTCGGCATTTCGGAAGCACGTGGCTTGTTCGCCTCACGGGATCCAGCTGGAAGGAACTTTGGCCTCCTCGTACCTGATTCAGGTCCCATTCAGCTGAACTTGGGATTTTAGGGTGGCTGCTGGGTCAGTTGACACTTTGGGGTGGTGGAGAAGGATACCTGCACTTCACACGTGAGGAGGAAGTGGAGGGCCGGCGGGCCATTATGGATTGCGTGTTTATGTGTCCCCCCCCCTGCTCACATGTCGAAATCCTAACCCCCGCGGGACAGTGTCAGGAGGTGGAACCGTGCAGAGGGCAACCCTCATGGGAAGGACCTGTGCCCTTGGAGGAAGGGACAGCAGGGTTTGCTCGCAGGACCAGCACCTCCACCGGGGACTTCCCAGCTGCCGCAGGGTGGGGAGGGCGTGTCTGTGTTTAAATCTCCCAGAGAAGGTGTGGGTAGCCCTAGATGATGGTCCTAGGAACCCCCTTAGGACGGCTCCTCCCCTCAGGCCACCTCCCACCAGACGCTGAGGACCCCAGGTCTCAGTCAGCGCCCTCTCCTGAGGTCTAGGAGACCCAGAGTTTTCACCCCCTCACCTGCTGGCCCCTGCTGCTCCTCCAAAACAGTAACAGTGCCCGTCACTGTGGGAGGCAGCTGCAGGGAGCTCAGGGCACACACTCTGGCGCTGGCCACTGAGTCCGGCCTGGGTCCTCCATTCACCTGCTGGTGTTCATGGGCCAGTGGTGACCCGCTCAGTGCCACCGTGTCCTCGTCTCTGGAATGGCCATCTCTGGAATGGCTATAAGGGCAGTGTCAGCCTCATGGGCAGAGGGGAGGACCAGGCGAGTGCATTCAGGGTAGACCTGGGCAGGTAACAGTGCCCTGGACCTTGCTCTACCCTCACTGCTGCTGTCATACTGGGAACAGCCCTACAAGGCTTTGAGAGCCTGTCCCCCTGCAGGGCGCTCAAAATTTGATGCATCTTGCCTTCTGAACATGACCTTTTGTGTTATCAGTGAAGCTAGCATACAATTATTGTGATCACTTGATAATGTGATTACTTGGTTGGTTTAATCTGTTTTTTTAAATGAGTGTGATCTCTGTAATCAGTTGTATTGTAAATGTAGCTGTTGTGCTTAAATGTTGGGAAATAAAGCAAAAAAAGGTGAAACAAAGAACAGCAAGGGTGATGAAAATGATAAGGCATAGAAATCTGCAGGATGCTCTGTGTGAGCCATCTTGATCAAGCAAGATATATTTGAACCTAACATACATATACAGGCGCATAAGCATACTATGCACATGCATCTTAAGGAAGTTTCACAAAATGTTTACCTTTATTTATCCCACTAAATGCAAAACATAGACTCTATTCTTCTATTCTATTATTCCACTCCACTGCACTCTACTCCACTCCATTCCGTTTGTTCATATTCATTAAAAATATAATGGGGCTGGGCGCCTTGGCACAGACCTGTAATCCCAGCAGCTCCAGAGGCTGAGACAGGAGAATCTTGAGTTCAAACACAGCCTCAGCAACAGCAAGGTGCTAAGCAACTCAGCGAGACCCTGCCTCTAAATAAAATACAAAAATGGGCTGAGGATGTGGCTCAGTGGTCGAGTGCCTCTGAATTCAATCCTTGGCAAGTCATCCCCCCCCAAATAAAATCAGTCCCTATGAAATAAGTAGACTTCATTTCACTAATGGATCATGATATGTAAGTCGGGGAAAATGTAACTAGTGTCAGTGAGTGACTCTTGATATGGAGCACACAGGTAGTTTTTCTTTTAATTTATTTTTTTCTAATTTGTTTTATATGCTCTTTTAACTAATGTGTCTATCTTAAATATAGTACATTGTTGCCAAATACAAATTTAGCTGCATTAAATGAAACTGTATTGGAGAGAGTTGTGTTTGTTCAGTGTAAATTAAATCACTATTGTGGCAAAAAGAGTAAAAATGCACCAGGTAAAAAACAAGAAATGCCTGCATTTTTTCCTCAAATAATTTTATGTCTTTTTCTTGTGAAACAATACAAATCTTAAAAAGTAAACTCAATGTTAATTAGATTAATTCTTGGAAAAGTTTAATAAGCAAGAAATTAACAATTAGGGAGGACAGCTACACTGCATTTCAGAGACTCAATGAGAAACTATCCTTTTTGAAGAGATATGAATTCAAGAAGAAAATTAGATTAATGGTTCTTGGAATGGAGAATTTCAATTTCTCCACCATCTGCAGGCATTTTAGGTTTTTTTTTTTTTTTGTGAACAGTCTTTATATCATTCGAACAAAAACATTGTATATATAGTAGGCAACAGAACTCAACCTACAAGGTAAAAGCTTACTTTCCTTTTGTAATTTCACAGAAATTTTGATAGAAACACCTTTGCAGCAGAATGGTGCCTAACACATTTATTATTATTATTATTATTATTATTATTATTATTATTATTATTATTTGAATACAATGAATGTAGGTAAAAGAACTAAGAGTAACTGATTCAAGTTAGTGTTATCTGCTAAAATGTTTGATATGATATGAAAGTACTTAGATTTTAAGATAATGTCAAACTAATTATAAAAGCAAAGTTAATATGGGAAGTTACAACTGATTTCAACTATTCTAAATGTTCTTCTTGAGTTTTCTTTACAGTCAGTTAAAAGCCATATGGGAAATTATGTCTACTTGATTTCTAGTCCTTTCATAACCTTTGTCTAATTTTGAGCCCAAATTTATATACCATACTTTGCTTTTAGGAAATGTAGTTACTGCTGAAAATTAATTAATTAATCTTTAGAGAACAAGACGTGTCACCATTCAAAAATTTCCAATAAACTCTGAAAGCAATTCCAAAAGAAGGGCCTTGCAACATAACTACAAAGTATTGGGCGCCTGAGGCAGATTCCCGGAGCCACCCTATTCCCACCCTCCACAGGGTCCATATACAACTCAATCAATCCAGCACCACAACTATTATATACAGCTTAACTCAAATCATCATTTCAATTGTTCGCTGGCAGCACCTTTCAACCATTCCCTCTGGCAATATGCGAGGCGTCATTCTGACTCAGCTGTGGCTCTCAACAGGTTCCAAAAAAAATTGTGCTGTTTTAAGTCACTACCTTTGTGCTAATTTGTTACATGGGGATTGAAAACTGAAAGTCACTGGCATTCTTCTTTAAACATGGGGAAAATTGAATCCAATGGGGGAATTCCTCTACGTTAAGTCCACAGGCCCAGGAAGATCCCACCTGGATTATCTCTGCCCTCTGGGAGCTTCACTGTGTCTTCTTGCTTCTGCATGGAAGGGAGCTTCTGTTAGTAGCCAGGTGGCTTGTCCAGCCCCCTCCTGCCAGAGATCTTGATAGTTCTGAGCATCTCCCCTGTCCTGAGGTCTGTCCTTGTCCATTCCCATGGGCCGCTCTCCTGCTTATGAGACAGCCCAGTTCCTTGTGGGGCCCTGTGGATTCTTCATGAGACAGAACATGTGCTCACATCTTGCTGAGGTCATTCCTTTTCCATTTTCAGCTTCTTCTGGGGTGGCTGAAGGATCATTCCAAGAAGCTCCCTGGTGGCTCTCTGAAAGGACTGAGAAGACCCACAGGCATAACTTGAACCCCTGGTGTTGAGTGCTGGGACCTTTCCATCTTCCTAAGATTGCAGTAAAGGGCTGTACTGCTGCACACCTTCAGCTGTTTGTGCTAACCTCCAGAGCAGCTATCTCTTATTTTTATCACCTCATCTTTCCTCCTAGGCCACAGATTTCTACTGTATTGACAAGTATAGCTCTAGTATTATGCTATCACATACTTTTACACTGTCATTGTACACACATACTATAATTTCTACAGGTCTAAGCTGCTTGGTGAGGAGTATTTCATATATACAGTTTTCATGATGAAATAACAGCAATTTCTACTCCATCTTTAGTTCATGATAATTTGTTCTGTGTCCTCATCAATTCATTGTATTCTTTTTGTTGTTGTTGTTTCTTACTGGAAATTTAAATCATGGGCACACAGAGACTGGGTTACACATAGGTGCTTAGGGCCTTGCTATGTTTCTGAGGCTGGCTTTGAACTCAGGATTATCATGCCTTAGCCTCACAATCCATTGGGATTAGAGGTGTGTGCCATGGAACCTGGTTCTATTTTATTTTTATATTGAAATATATATTACTTCTGAAAATAATTTATACTTGATACTAAGAAAGCATAGAATAACATTTTCACCCACAAATAACTCCCCCTTTTTTTGGAAAAGGTGTCAATTTTTTGGAAAAGATGTCAATAGTGCTAGATGTACAATTTATTAATGTCTAAATGGCAAGTTTATTATTAATATTATTATGCTATGTATTAGTTACAAAACTTTATCTGTTCATATTATTGTAAGGTATATACTCTTTTCTATAACTTTATAGCATACATCATTGTGTATCAAAATGACCTTTTGGGGGTTGGGAGGTAAGGGGAGGGATCATGGGGTTAAAAATGATGATGTAATATGATGTATATTGTTATATAAAGTATATGCATAAAGAAGTGAATTCATGTAAATATAATTTATATAAAACCAGAGAAATGAAAAATTGTGCTGTCTATGTGTAATAAGAATTGTAATGCATTCTGTTGTCATATATAATTTAAAAAATATTTAAAAATTAAAGATAAATGATGGTGTTATGTTCTAACAGAAAATAAATACTACTCCTTTTAAAAATTGAAAAAAAAGTCTGTTGGTGAGTTATAAACTTTATGAAATATAAAATGTATCCTGAACATTTTGTAATACATAAACCTAGATGTAGGTATTTATAGTCATGTCAGCAGAATTAAAAAAAATACTGTAGAGTTAATTTTTTGCAATGTATACTCATAATTATATGAGATGCATTTTGTACATATACATGTATACTATCATATATAATTAATAAATGATTACTACATCTCACATTAAGTACATTTATTTCAAATTAATTTGTCTTTTGAAAGCACTGATATATGACACTTTTTGATATGTACATTTGGTGTGTATTCAAACTTGTCAATTTTATGTATTCTGTTCTTTTCTTTATTCTCCTTTTTACAGAATTTCTTTTTCCAAATTATTGAGATTAATAAATTTTAAACAATTCAGTATAACAGTGAGGTCTGTAGATTTTTTTTAACCTAACACAAAACACATCCCAATTTTAATAGGCTTATTGTTATGTAAATGACATTTAAAAACCTGCATATATAACACCCTTACTTGACCTTACTATGGACTATTAATATCTGGGTGGAGGGGATCTCAAAGTGATCCATGAAAAAAGCAGAACAGGGATGGATCAGGATGTGATATTGGTGGATACTGAGTATGTAGTAGTGAGTATTCATGAAAAAGTATTGGTGGAATTGGTACAGGTAGAGAAAAAAGTGCTGTGAAGGAAAGAGGGAAAGAATGACCAGCTCAAGAGTTCAGATTTAAAAAGTCTAATGGTGGATCAATGATAGTATGCAGGTAAAGGGTAGTTTCTTTGGAGGCAGTAATAAGGTAGAAGTGAACGAAGAAGGTAACTCTGGCACAGTCCCCAAGAGAAAGAGTCAAATGAACACTACCTCTCTCTCTCTCTCTCTCTCTCTCTATATATATATATATATATATATATATATATATATATATATATATATTGCAAACTTCTATAACATTAGATTAAAGTCAGCCAGCCTCAGCAACTTAGTGAGGCTCTAAGAAAATCAGCAAAACCCTTTTTCTTTATACAATATTTTATTAAAGGCTGAGAGTGTTTCTTAGTTAAAAAGCATATCTGATTTCAATTTGTCATATGAGAGAGAGAGAGAGAGAGAGAGAGAGAGAGAGAGAGAGATCGAACTTGCAAAAATTAAAAAAAGTAATCAGTGACACTGTTAGTGTCAAGGATGTAAATAATTTAAAAGTAATAGTGAGCTAGTTGGAAAACTCATCTATATTATTAACTATTGCTTGGGAAGTTAGTCTACTCTCCAAAATATAAAAGTGAGAGAGGAATTCTTTATTGAAGTGTATATAAGAAAAAAGAGGAGTTTTGACACAGCTTTTAGTTGACCCAGACTGGGTCAACTTTAGCAGGTGATTAGGGTTCTGCAAAGATGATAAATCCCTGAGTTATTTGGAATAATGTGATTTTATCTAGTCTTCATAAATGAAGACTGAGGTCTAAAATTGGCAAAGGAAAAACATTTCAATGAAAAGTAAATGTATGAATAAACACATAAAACAATATTTAAACAAAAGTCAACATTTAGAATATTTATGCAATTATGTAATCACCAGTAATGTAAAAACAATGACAACTAAAGGAAAAGTGAATTAATAAAAAAGAAATAAATAATGTAATGAATTAATTAATTAATTAATAGCTATAAAGTGCAAAGATGTAATGTGACTGGAATTGTCAAAGTCAGCTTGTAGCCATGAAAAAGTGTAAAGGTACATAGAAATGGTGTTTTACTACTTACTGAGACATACCCTATGAACTATAAATTCCACTCCTAGGAGGGAAGAGTTGAACACAGAACCCATTCACCTGGCTCTCTCACTTGGGAACTGTGCAAAAAATTACCTTTTTCTTTCCCTCAAATTTTATTGCTGCTTCCAAGAACACTACCCTCTATATTCACGCTATCATTGTACACTTGTAGCATGTGAACGCCTCTACTGTTCAAGTTTTTCTTCTTTTTTTTCATTGCTCTTTTTCTCCCTACCCCCATATCATCCACCAATACTTATTTTGTATAGCAATATCTACATACTCAGCAATCACCATTATTATATCTTACTATATCCATTTCCTACCTTGTGCATGACCACTTTGAGATCCCTTCCATGAAAACATCAATAGTCCAAAGTGATCAGAATGGGGGTAAAAATTGCAGAATATTAAACGTCAGTTAAACAACAAGAAAGCTATAAAAGTGTGCTTCATTTAAAGGTGAAAATAAAAAGAAAATCTTTAGACTTCACTAGTTAAAATAAAAGATCAAAAATTTATGAGTCTCAATAATTTGAATTATATTTGAGAGTCACTTTTTTGGGGGAAGAGATATAAGAACATTGCTAAAGAGTTTAAAGTTCAAACTGTTTTTTATGAGACAAAGAATAGAAAAATTAAAAAAATATATTAAATAATTGTGATATCATTTTCATAAAATATATATACATATTTATTCACAAATTGCTTTAACCTTATAAACAGTTATAAGTGTCAATACATTTCTCTCTGGGCTAGGTCCTATTATTGGAAGAAAACTTTGTCTTAAAATAACCCCATACAGAGGCATTTAATGCAATTAACAGGCCTCTAATAATAATAATAATAATAATAATAATAATAATAAGTGAGGTGGGGAGGATTTCAGGTTGTGAAGCATACCTGTAATATAAGTTACTTGAAAAGACATCACAGGAGAATTTTATACACTGTCTGAAGACATATATGTATATATTATTTATAAAAAGTGTTTATGAGTTCTGTAGTGAGGGTGCACAAGTCCAATACACAGTCTTTTATTTTTCTTGAATACTTTTTGTTGTAGATGGACACAGTATCATTAGTAGTTTGTTTGTTGGCTTTTTAAAATATTTATATTTAGTTTTTGGCGGATACAACTTCTTTGTTTGTATGTGGTGCTGAGGATTGAACCTGGGCCGCCCACATGCCAGGTGAGTGTGCTACCGCTTGAGCCACATCCCCCTCTTGGGTGACTTTTTAATGCGGTGCTTCGTATTCAACCCAGTACCTCATGCATGCTAGGGAAGTTCTCTACCACTGATCCATAACCCTAGTCCCCAAAGTCCTTTACTTAATCTTTTTTTTGGGGGTTGGGGAGAGTGTGTGTGTGTGTGTGTAGTGCAGGGGATTGAATCCATGGCCTTATATCAGCAAAACAAGCACTCTACTGACTAAGCTATATTCTCAGCCCTGATCTGTAGTCGGTTAACAATGACAATGGAGCAGCCTGTCATTCAGACTTTGATTCTGTGCCCACTTGGTTCAGGTTGGAGGCAGTGTGTGAAGCCTTGACCAATCAGTCACTTAGGTGAGAACTGTCCAATCCTCATGCAGCCAGTGATGAGAGGGAGGGCTTTCACAATATTCTGATCCCTTGGAGTCTGGAACCCGCCATTTTTTCAGTCTTTTTGTAGGCTTCTGTCCTGGATCCGGAGCCCAGGTGTCTGTGCTGTGCAGAATCTGAAAACAAACCACAGGGCGAACGCTGAGAACCCTGAGAGCCAGGAAATGGTAAGTGTGCCTTGTTATCTTGAGACTGTGTAGTTAGGTGGCTTAAAGCTGACAGGAGTGGCAATGGTGGAAACTGGCAATCATGGCTAGGGACTCCTCGTGGTCCTCTCCAGAGTCTTGTGGCCAGAAGGTCTCTCTGTGGCAGCTTAGCCTTCATCTCCCTCTGACTAGTCTAGTGAGGCTGAGATCAGCAGTTGAAAACCTGGGCACTTTGTTCCATAATTGTATGGTGTTTTCAGCTTCTTTCTGAAGCCCTTTGTGGGCTTCCATGTGCCATGAGTCTAGCATGTCTCCAGATTGCATAGTGAAGACTGAGATAATTACCAGGAGAGAACTACAAATCCATTTATTGTATGCATGCATGAGAGAGGCTGTGAATTTTAGGACTTGTTATTCATGAGGGTTTGTTTATTATTATTATTATTTTTTGTGTATGTTGTTTTCTTTTTGGTAACAGAAATTCAACCCAGAGGTGTTCATCCACAGATTCACATTCCCATCCCTTTTTTAATATTTTTATTTAGAGACAGGGTCCCTTTGAATTTCTTAGGGCTTCACAAGTTTGATGATGCTGGCTTTTAACTCATTATCTTCATGAGTCCTGAGATTTTTAAATGTAGCAGAAGCAGTATCTCAAATCCAAAACAAAAATCTGAAGTCCAGAACTTCAGTTTAGCTCTCCATAGGTCATAGAATAAATCCCTAGTTTTCTAGCTCTCTGTTCACATATCCAAATCTTGGGTTCTCTGTTCACAGAAAATAAGTATAAAATAGAATAGATAGTATAATGACCATGTAATGTGGATAATGGGCACACCTGGTGGCTAACTGAAGATGTTAATGAGCAACATTAAGGCCTATTTCAAGTGTAAAAGACCTTGAAGCCCTCTTGTGGGAACAACTTCAACAAAGTCCTTTGTCCCAGGGGTGATTCCTGATTGAATTTGAAGAAAAAAGGATGGGTCATAGAAAGAATGAAAGTGAACCCATATGGTAGTCAGGATGCCTTTTCCAAAGCCTATTCTAAATGCATTATGCTTCCTGTTCTGCCCAAAACCATCAGTAAACTTCTAAGATGGCACACAAAAATGAGTTTTGTTTTTTTTTTCTGGTATCATTCCTTATACCACATGGTGGGCGTTCTATTTCTTCTTGCTTAAATAGATTTTTTTTCTTCAAAATTTATGAGACAAGCACCCAGATTCAATTTGCAAACTGAGAAATCTCAAAACTCCACTTTCAGCATTATTAATCATTTCCCATGTTTTATTTCAAATGTATGCATCGTTTATAATGTTTTTCTTTTAGAACTGGAGGGCATTTTAAAAAGAATTTAATTTATCATTCTGAGATTTTCACATGAGAAGAAAGCAGAATAAAATTAGGTGACATTAAAAAGAATGAATCACTCCAAAATGAGGTTTATGTGTTCCAATTAAGGATTTTTAAAAACTGTAATGGGTCATCAATTGAGGGCTTATTTATTTATTTGTTTATTTATTTATGGTCAGACAATCTGGGGTTGTGGCTCAGTGATAGAGTGATAGAGCACTCACCTAGCACGTGTATGGCCCTGGGTTTGATCCTCAGCAATACATAAAAATAAGTAAATAAAAAATAAGTAAATAAATAACCCACACAGACACTCCAAATATTTCAGGAAACTCTTTTATTCTAGTGTGGCAGGAAAAAAATAAAAGTGGGACTAACTTAAATTTAAATTACATGCAATTTCAATCCCCCTCTCTCTCTCTCTCTCTCTCTCTCTCTCTCTCTCTCTCTCTGTCTCTCTCTGTACTGGGGATTGACCCCAGGGCCTCATGCTTAGAAGGCAAGCACTCTACAAGCTGATCTATTTACTCAGCCATATTTTTTTGGGGGGGAGACTGGGGATTGAAGTCAGGGGCACTCGACCACTGAGCCACATTTCTACCCCTATTTTGTATTTTACTTAGAGACAGGGTTTCACTGAGTTGCTTAGTGCCTCAAAATTGATGAGACTGGTTTTGAATTCATGATCCTTATGTCTCAGTCTTCTAAATAGCTGATACTACAGGCATGAACCACCCTGCCTGGCCAACTTTAGTCTTTTTTTTTTTTAAAGAAAGTGTGTGTGAGAGAGAGAGAGAGGGAGATTTTTTTTTTAAATTTAATATTTATTTTTCAGTTTTGGGCGGACACAACATCTTTGTTTGTATGTGGTGCTGAGGATCGAACCTGGGCTGCGCAAATGCCAGGCAAACCCTCCACTGCTTGAGCCACATCCCCAGCCCCAACCAACTTCAATCTTAAGGGCTAAAGTACATGCAAATTAGACCAAAGTTCATGTCAATATCTTGGTACTATAAATATAAAGTTGTTGATAGACCTTATATTCCAGTGCCTCACATGTGCCAGACAAGTGAGCTCCACTGAGCCCCAGCCCCCTGGTACATTTTTTATGGGGGATATTGGAGATTGAACTCACGAACACTTGACTACTAAGAAAAATCCCCAGGATTTTGTCCCGTCCGGCAGGACACATCAACATGGGCAGCGAACCTAGATGGGGAGGAATGAAGGGACAAGAGACATGAAAGGTGACAGCAAGACAAAAGTTCTGATCAAGCTGCAAACTTTTATTGTTCACACAGGGGTATTTATATGCTGTGGATGGGGAAGCTCTCTAATCAGCAATTGCTGGGTGGGTATTCATATGCTAGGGATGGGGAAGGTCTCTGCAATTGCTGGATGTGGGTGGTAAAACTGCCAGCTGCAAGATGTCTGATGATCCTGATAATCACAGGATGTTCCAGGGAGATAAGTAGCTGCAGGATGCCTTCAAGGCAGAATGTCTCCCAGGGAGCTGTCTGGCTAATCTTTGAAGGAGAATTTCCTTCTAGTTCCCGACAGATTTTTTTTTTTTACTTTATTTAGAGACAGGATCTTACTGTGTTTCTTAGCACCTCACTTCTGCTAAGGCTGGCTTTGAAATTTTGATAATTCTTCCTCAGCCTCTTCAGCAACTGGGATTACAGGCTTGCACTAACACACCCAGCACCTGGTGCATTTTTAATACCTGTTTTATGTAGATTTTAACCAGTAGCCTTAACTTTTTTTCTAATATATATTTGATTTGAATCCATAACCCAGAAATCAGTGAAACAGAATCTATTTTTTATCTGCAACTCTGCTTTCGGTTATATCAGTGTCTGAGTTAAAATTCCCCATTAAAGAATTTACTATGTCTTGTGTTCTCATTCTGACCTCCCATATGACCTAGTTCTGAGTTTTAGAATATCTGAAACAAGGTTCCCAGAGATTCCAAATTCTTTGGAGTATTAAGAAAACACCACTCTCTGAGTCTTGTCTTCTCGGGAACAGTTTGAATTTTAAGTGTGTAGCTTCTGAAGGGACTAATTGGATGCTTTGCAGCTGGAAGGCATTTTCTGATATACTTTCTATCTAAAAGGTACTTTATTTGTTTCCTTTTATTAGATACTGTGAATAAAGGTACAATAAAAAATAGATGTGTGGCAATATATTTAGCAAAAGAATACCAAATATTTTACATATGTACCCAACGTTATTATTACTGGATTGTATGGCAATTTTAACAGACAATTATTATTTATTTATTTGTTTATTTAAATAGTGGAGATTAACCCCAGGGCACTTTACCAGTGTGCTCCATACCCAGTTTCCAACACTTTTATTTATTTATTTATTTTTGAGAGAGGGTTTTACTGAGTTTCTTAGGACCTTGCCAAGTTCTTGAGGCTGTTCTTTAACTTGAAAATAAATCCCTAGTTTTCTACTTCTTATTCTCCTAAGCCACTGGGAGTACAGGCATGTATGATTTTGCACTGCTACCCCAAATTATTACTATTGGATTATGTGGCATTTTTATTTTGGGCTTTTAAAGAAACTTAACACTTTTATAAAAATATATTTATTAAATTTCTATTGTCACCAATATTTTTACATATTTGTGTACCCTTGAATCCCTATTAATTATGAGATATTTGCTTGGTTTTGTATGGTTTGGTGCTGGGTATTGAACCCAGAGTTGCATACCACTGAGATACATCCACATTCTTTTTTATGTTATATTTTGAGACAGAGTCTCATTAAGTTGATTGTTGCCTTGTTATGTTACTGAGGCTGTCTTTGTACTAAAAATTCTCCTGTGTCATTTTCCATAGCTTCTAGAATTTCAGGCATATGCCGCCACACATGACAATTTTAGATTTTTATAATAGCCATTCCAACAGCACTGCATAGGCTGAATAAAATCTATTTGATTAATACATTGAATCCCTGAGGCAAATTTATGGGAAGTAGCCAGTGTAGGAGTGTTGTGTAAAGATTAGCAAGGACTGTGGAATGTGATAGACATTATTAGCTAAAGTACATATATGGGGCTGGGGATGTGGCTCAAGTAGTAGTGCACTTGCCTGGCATGCATGCGGCTGGGGTTCTATCCTCAGCACCACATACAAACAAAAATATTGTGTCCACAGAACACTAAAAAATAAAAATAATAAAATTCTCTCTCTCTCTCTCTCTCTCTCTCTCTCTCTCTCTCCCTCTCCCTCTCCCTCTCCCTCTCCCTCTCCCTCTCCCTCTCCCTCTCTCTCAAAAAAAAAAAATAAAGTACATGTATGAAGACAGGAATTGATGTGAACATACTTTATATACAAACAGAGGTATGAAAAATTGTTCTATATGTGTAATAAGAATTGTGATGCATTCCACTGTCATGTATTTAAAAAATAAAACAACAAAAAATCTTTATATGTATTGCAGAGAATCAAACTCAGTGCTTTGCACATTCTAGCAAAGTAGTCTACAACTGAGACACAACTTCAGCCCATGTACCCAGCTTTTTATACTCTCTTTGTAGTAATCAGAAACAACTTTAAAAATTAAAATTGCATTTATATCACTTTTCCTAGTACGGTAATGTATTAATAACTAAACTTATTCTTAGTATTTTTAGAAAAATAATCTAATGGATGACTGTTATTTTTTTCAGGGATTATTTTATCACTTATTTAGGCCTTGGTGAAGGGTCTTTTTTTTTCAGAATATAGATTTCTTCTATTATCAAAGGGGGCCATACTAACTGTGTTGAAAATAGTGATTCTAAAACTTCACACAATCCACACGTTTGCAAGACTATAGGGGAAAGGGAAAGACAATATTCACAACCAAGAAACCATTTCCCATGGAAGCAAGGTATCAGTGTCCAACCTGGAGTGTAATCCAGATCTTTCAGTGGTAAGGTTGTTTAAGAACCACAACAATAAGTCTTTGGGATCCTCTAAAGTACACCGAATGGCTTTAAATCACTTACTCTTCTTCAAAATAAAATTTCTGCTACCTACTTAAAAAATAAAGCACTATGAATGAGAAAGGTGAATGAGACTTAAGTTCTTTGGAGGTACTGAGGTTGACGTTTAATTATAGTTTATAAATAGTCAAATAAGAAGGGCCTTCGAGTTGTCTCAACTTTTCCAACACATGATATAGAATACTTAGATGAACTGACATGAAATACTGAAAATGCATTTCGGGGAAGTGATATCGCAGAAATTTTCAGGGTAGAATCTTGGAAATGTGGGGAAAATATATTAATATACATATGCATTTCTATAGAAAAAAATAAGTGTTAAGTACATGAGTATGAGGGTAAATTCAGTGTGCCTCATGCATTGTAGGTTGAAGGTAATGATAAAGTAGTAACTGAGGAGATCCAGAATTCTATAATCCTGGGAGACATTAATGGCAATTTAGAAAAAGAAAATATGTTTAAATCCCTTTAGATTTACCTCTGTCCTCTGTTCCTCTTATGAATTTGATTCTGTCAAATGAGATTATGTGAGTATGGTTCTCTCTGAATTTTTTGTTTTCTTTTATGTTTCTTTTATGTTTTCTTTTGTTTTTAGGATTTTGTCAGCTATGTCATGTAAATCCCTGTCTTAAAGTCACTTTGGGGGCTCTTTTGCATCCTGTTCTGGACTGCAGAGCAGAGATTCACCTCATTTATTCTGTGCAATGAATTGACTTTTGTCAATCTTTGCAAACAATGGTTGGAAGAACAAGCCTATTGGAGCATCTTTCATATCCTATAATATGGTTGTCAGACCCTGTGAGTTAAAGGGTAGTTACTTGCTATGTTTGAAAAATCTTCCCTATGAGAAGGGCTTACCTATATTTTTTTTTGTTTTGGAAGCCCCATAAACACAGAAGAGAAGAATTTATGGTCACATTTATGGTGGTCTTTTGCCAGATGCCATTAGATATGAGAAAATACAAAAATAAATAAAATCTTCTCTTAGAGCTTTCAGAGGTAAAAAGTTTATTTCTCTTTTCTGTAAGAAAACTAAAATTTCTCTTTGGCCTGACAATATTTTGATGTTTTAAACTTGCTTGTAATTTCTACCTGTGTTTTGAATTCACCTATGCCTGGCTATCCCTTACCAGATAACAACCCTCTCTAAAACCTTCCTGGTGCCTCATAAATTCTGGCTCCTGCTGACCAAATAACAATTCTCTCTAAATATCAGTGGCAACTTGTAAATTCTAATGTCTGGGGCTGAATTTATTTTCCACCTTGAATTGTTAGCCACGTAGATCCTTAACCTGCTATTTGCCTTTGTACTATGATTGTCAAAATCTTGTTAGCTGTAAGTTCCTTAGACACCCACCTCCTTTGTAAATTTTTGTGTTGTAAAAATGTTTTTCTGAAGATCAGGGGGATGACCTCTAGCATGGAATCTTGTAAGAGACAGTCCTGGCTAGCCTTTGTGTACACAATACAATCTTGATTTAATTTGATTTAAAATTTGAGTTGGTGGTCTTTTGTGTTTTGGTTTAACATTAAACTTTTTTTTTTAATGTCACTGTAAATAAAACCAAGGAACACAAGAAAACTCCTGTAAATGAGCCAGGTGCATAAAAATAGTCATTCTTTACTGAAAGCACAGTATTCATTATAGAAATGATATAAGTTTAAAAAATTAGAATATATCTCAAATATCAAGTGAGTTTAGGAGTTAGATTTTTTTTTCTTTCAGAATATAGGTAGTAAAATAGGACAAGAGAGAAAATGTGAAGCATAAATATATTAAGTAATATGCAAAAAAATCATCAAAATATTATATTACAAAAAAATCATATCTACAGAAATGGTTCAAAAGAAGCAGTATTTTTGTCAGGAAGAAACATTTGGACAGGAATGGAAGTTTTGGTTCTCTTTTTAAGTAGTTTTACTCCAAGTGAATAATCTTTACCCTATTTCTGCATTTTACTGGTTGGAATTAATTATAATTCATATATCTGCAAAAAAGGTACTGAATGCAGAAAAATATTATTGCTCATGTTTAAATCACCTCCATTATTTGATCTTTCTTTTTTTAAACCAAAAATCTGCATAAAACCATATCTTAATAAATATCTCTATCTGTGTATATTAGCAGCAACTGAGTTATAAAATTTGCTATGATCACTTGTCTCTTCATGTACTTAAAGACTATGAATTTGCTACTTAGCACTTAGGTATAATTCTCTATGATGTTCTCTAGTTATTTATGTCTCTATGCCAAGTTTTATACCAAGCTCTTAGTATGTGCCTTAATTACTCTGTGTAGCAATGTAGGATTTATGTCTTATTTGTGACACTTTGTTTCCAGAACTGTGTCTAAAGGGAAATATGTACAAAATGATTATCCAGGAAAAAATTCTATCTAATATAATATTTTATTTTATATTTATTTATATATTCATGCATACATATTTTTATTATTTAGAAACACCCTTTGGTCTGAAACTACAGTGATACTAGTGTACTTTAGCTTGAATTGGTTGTGAGAATCAAACAAACAAGACTTTTATTTGTGTTGTTTGGTGATTTCTGCAACCTCAGGAACCTAGTGAATAATAGCAGAAATAAATAAATAATTCTTTAGTTTGAGGCAGAACCAATAAACTAGATGATGTTTTTCTTCTTTCTATTTTGATTCTTAGAAACATGCCTTTAAATTTACATGGAACACTTTTGGAATTCTGTTCTGTTAGTTCTTCTAAAAAATCAATGAAAATAAAAAATAATGCAGGAAAGATAAATAATTAATTTTGAAAGAAAATATTTATTTTTAGAAATGAATTTTTTGAATCACCAAAAATTCTGAAAAGTTAGAAAAGTTAAAAGCTTTAGAAATATCCTAAGGCAATTTCTCTTTTGCTCAGAACAGTAGACTATATCTCCAACTCATTCATCTCTAGAATTGGACTGTGTGCAAATATGAAAAAAAAAGTGCTAAGATGCCCCAAATGGCTTATAAGTTTTAAAATCCTGAAAGGAGCTCAAATTTGCCATTTTTCTACATTACAAAATACAAAATCTTAAATTTGTATACTTAACAAACATTTGCAGAATTGTAATTCAAAATGACCTAAAAAAATGAAAAATATCATTGAAGGACTGACCCACTGAACATGAGGGACTTATAATATTGAATCCCTTATATTAAATGTCTTTTTATCATTGTCAAAAATTTCCATGTTCATATTATCAATATATTAATCAAAATTTTTTCACATTTAATAACAAATATCTAATTTCCTATTTTATTCAGTCTTTTAAAAAATTAGTAATTAATATTAATAATTTAATTCTCATACTTGTTAAAGTATGAAACATATACTTTAAAAGCTATGGCTATCGGAAGTGAAAAATCCAGCCTAATTTCCTCTTAAGATTGGGAGCCATCTCATCACAAAGGCATGAAAAATTAATTTCTGCTTCATTATAAATTACTGTGATTTGCTTGAAATGCCTACCAGTGCCTTGAACTCACCCATGTCTGGTTTTCCCTGATGAGATAACAACCCTCCCTGAAACTTTAGTGATGACTCATTAATTCTAGCTTTCCCTGACTAAATAAAAACACACTCTGAAACTTTAGTGGTGCATCATAAATTCTGATGTTGTGATCTAAATTTACTCCCTAAGTGCTAAACCATTTAGACCATTAACCTAATACGTGTCTTTGTATTATGCTTGTGAAAATCCTGTGTAAGTTCTCAAGTCACCCTCCTTTTGTAACTTTTTGTGCTATAAAACTACCGTTGTAGAGAACTGGAGTGCTGAATTCTTTTTCCATGGGTTTCAGGAGAGATTGCTATGCTCAAATGCGGGACCCCCAAAAGACCACTGGAGACCAATATCGATGTAAGCACCAAAGAGGTGTTTATTGCATCTGGCTCAGTCCTCCACACACACAGAAACTGGTGGCTTGGAGGCCCTGAGCCCGGGGTTTGCAGCAGTTTTATAACTCTTTGGGGAAGGCAGGAACCCCACATACATCTCTTAGCAAATCATCACACACCTTGGGAAAATCATAAACAACTCTAAAACATGATTAGCACAGTGACTGGTGGGAACAAGTTGGGTAAGCATGATTGGTTAGTACAAGATGGGGATTCATTTGAACAGATTGGCTTAGGCCATGAGGGGATTATATGCTAACCTATATGGTTTCCCAAAATTCTATCAACCAAAATAAACTACTGGAAGTTTTATTTGGAATCCCAGGAATTTTCTCTGTCTCATGCTGATTGGTGGCTGCTAGGTGTTTGCTATGGATCCCCACCTAGCCTGACTGAGTCAAGGACACCAGGCACAGCAGATCTCTCCTGCTATTTGTAGATAAACAACTCAGCAGGTTGGGTATGAGCCTAGGAGTGCTTTGTGTGTCTTTCCAAGGACAAGAGTCATGCCCCCTTCCTTGGACAGTATTTGCTCTGAGGTAGAGGCTGGTTTCTCACATTGTACCTTATGTTTTTTATGTATTTTTTTAGATGTAGCTGGACACAATACCTTTATTTCACTTATTTATTTTTATGTGGTACTGAGGATTGATACCAGGATCTTGCACTTGGGAGGTGAGCACTCTACTGCTGAGCCACAATCCCAGCCCCTTATGTGTTGTTTTTGTTGGGCTTTTTTAACTTTAGTGTTTTTTTCCCAGTTAAAAGTTCAATCTGTAACCTAAAAAGAACAGAGATCAAAAAATAAAGAAAGAAAATTTGATAATTATTGTCATTATTTTATATTAATTCCTGAATAATATACAAGCATATATAATCCATAAACTGAAATGACTTTATATGTAAGTTTAAATGAAAATGTTCTGTTGTTTGGGTTAGTTCCCACTAATGGGAAAACAACCTTGCCTTAAAATAATAGCAGCCTGAGACTCTGGGGTACATTTCTCAGTTTCAAACAAAACAAAACAACAACAACAACAACAAAAAAAAACAGCACTCAACGACCTGAGATTCTAGCTCTTATTCATGCCTGGATTGGATAATATTCCCTGTCACTCAAAAAAAAGGGCTCACTTCTCTCAGATTCAATGTTCATGATCCGAAGCCCCTTCCAATCAAAAGCATTTTGTGGGAACTGTCCAATCCTGTGTCATCAATGAGGAGGAGGGTGGGCTTTCACTTCTTATCTCCTGAGTCCTCCATTTTTGCCATCTGTAGTCTCACACTTCAGAGTCACAGGTTGTTATGCTGTGCAGAAACTGAGGATCCCAAGTAGCCCTACTCCTGAGAACCAGGAAATGGTGAGTGTGCATTGGCCTAGCAGGCTGGGGAAAGAAGACTATTGGAACCACAAGACTAGCTTTGTTGAAAACAGGAGCTAGCACATTGGGACTCTGGGCAGTCTCTGGAGTCTGCAGGTGTAACTCCTCCACTTGGCCACTATGTCCTCAGTCCTACTGGCCAACTAGGTGGGGAACATGTCAGTGGCAGAGACTCTTTGCTGCCTTCCTTATGCTCAAAGGGCATCCTCAGAATCTGCATAAGATACTATGTGGCAGGTGTGTTCCTGCAGCCCAGTGTCTTACCAGATGATAGAGATTGACAGGTATAATAATTATCAAAATCCAATCTCCAAGGTCCATTTTCCTGCAGGAAAGGAGCTGTCATTTTTGGGTACCTAAATTCTTTTTTAGCTAGCTAATTTTCATTTTGACATTCTTTTATTTTTACTTTCTTCATTATTATTATTTTGTTAAAGTTAGGTGAACTCAGGTATACTGTACTACTTAGCCATATCCTTGGTAGTGGAGCCAGATTTACAGATAGGTAGTTAATGTAGTTAGGTAAATTGGGTCTAATAAGTAAAATCAAGAATAAACACCATATTGAGGATGGAGTCCAGGATAAGGGGAATTGAAAATGTCCCCAAGGCCCTGAGCCCATCCCAAGGAAATTTTAATGAAGCAGCTCACAGCAAACATGGAGATGCTAATCCAAAAGCCCTTCCTGCCCAGATTACTCCTTCAGCCCACCTCTCCTCCACACTTTGGGCCTTCTCACCTATATTCCAACACTGCAAGAAAACAGAACAAAGGACAGCAATGTGACAGGAATGCAGGATAGCTGAAGGAAGTTCTTAGCTATAAAAAAGCTACAAAGACCTTAGTTTTAAAAAATCCCTTTTATGGATTGTACCTCTGTGGTCCCCTTTTTCTTCTGGGGAGAAGTCTTTTCTACTGTCCTTTAATAAAGCTTCTACTTTCCACTCTAAACTTGCCTTGGCGCACTTCTCTGGTGTTATACTTCCGCATTGGGGAAGCAAGGACTCTTCACCAGTAAACATCCCAACAGGTTTAAATTTATTTTGAGAAATGTCCTAGCTAAGTTGCTGAGATTATTTTTGTTATGGTTTGATTTATCTAGAATTTGCTATTGCAATAAAGCATAGTGTTTTTACATAAATATGTATTCATATGGGAATCTTATTTATATTGTGATTCTTTATTATTGTAATATTATATTTTCACAATATATATGAATAGTAGGCCATGATAAGTTCTTTTTTTGCTTTTATAATTGAAAAGGTTTTTGGCTAAAATTACATATAACTTTGCAGATGAATTTTAAAAATTTATGCTTTGGTTTCCTACTTCATTTGAAGTAAAGCTTGATGATTTTTTTTATTATTACATTATTTTTGTATTTAAAAGTCAGGTTTAATTTGACATAACCATAAAACATGAAATATAATTTGCTCCCCTTCAGTATCCAGTAGTTACCCTTTCCCTATTCTCCAAGTTTCTTCTGTTGTATATTTATTTATAGTTTTTTTTTAAATTATTGCTTTATAGAATACACATAAAAGTAGACTTCCTGTGATATATTCATATTTGTACATAGCAGTTTTGGTGAGATATATTGTCAGTTAATTTTGGGGAAAATGATCTCCTTTATAATGATGAGTTTTATTATTTACATGGGATGTGTAATTCAGTCTTTTATGTGCTTTTTGTGACTTTTATTTTCTAATAAGTTTTACATCTTTTGTTTGTAAAAATGTACACATGTGAAATATCATTTGCATAAGGCACCTATGTAATTTATACATAGTGTTTTATGCTCTTTTTTAAACTGGATATATTATAAAATGTGACTGGCCCCAGTGACAATTTTTCCTACAGATTATTATTTATCTCTTCCAAGATGTATATTGTATTGAGCCATGCCCTTGGGCTTCATGTGTTTGGATGAGTACCATTGCATACTTACATGTTATCATGGTCACATATGCTCTAATTTCAGTAAGTTTCTGTGATGGGGAGTATCATGTATATTCAATAGCAAAATAGTTTCCACAAATAGATACTAACTCCTTTTGAGTTAATGATTTTTAATTTGTTTTAAATGTTCATCAATATTACTTAATTTTTCCCATGATGTGTTTTTATTTTGTATTTCTTAAATTTTTATAGTTAATAAACATTTTATAGTTAATAAGCATATCTCATGTATAAATTTGAAGTTCAGACTTCTTTTATATATTTTTGGCTTAAAAGATGATAAAAGGATCCAAAAACGCAGCTAGAGATTGATTTCAAAAAAAAGAAAAAGGTTTAAATTATTTTCTAAAATTGACTTTTTTCTTTACTCATCATTTATTATAGGTTTCTTGTATGATTGTAAGGGTAGGTTATTTAAAGTGGATTCTAGGACTTCTTTGTTAATTACTATAGGAAAAATAAATAAGAAATTTCTCTACACTATGGCTGCATGAAAATGAATAAATTTCTTTAAAATCATATGGTAATAAAATTGTTAAATGGCATACTTACTAAACATCCACTCTTTAAAAAATTTTTCTGTAATATTTTTGGCAGTGAATCATGAATTCTATTATCTGGGTTTTGGGATTTAACATAAAATAATATGGAATAAAATTTGGCCAATCCTAGAAATATTCATACATAATTTGTTGTTTACTTAATGACATGTTGTGGAGATAGCAACTAATGAACATATTTATTTTTAGAAATAGTTGCTTTTTTTGCTTTTTAGTTTCTAATAAGCCTTTTAGATTTATTTCCTTCCTGAGTCACTCAGGGCCACTGATGGTTTTTTTTTTTTTAAATATATTTTGTAATCTCCAGGCATTTACCCTTCTAAGAAATCTGTCTTGTGAGCTCTGTTTCTGAAGAGTTTCTTAACATGAAAGAAAAAAGGCTTTATGTTGCCCCTGAAATGTATTCTCAATGCACTCTCTTCAAAATGGAGAGAAAATAATATTTCCCCAGACTGACATCCCTGTGTCAGGAGCTAACAATACATTGATGGTCTTTGAAGAAATTTCATCCAGTTCTGTCTCTGGGTAGTTTTCTGTGGGCTGCTGAATTGCCATTTAATATCCAGATACCCATGTTTTTTTAATCTGTACAATGGGAATAATTTTAGAGGGCACAGATGAATAATGTTCTTCATGATGCCATGAATACCTTTATGTTCTGTAGTGCACAGCTGACAAAGCCCCTGGAATACACTGTGCAGATTCTATTTGGTTAACCATTATCTGCCACTCACATGAATTTTCTTTCAAAAGCTTGTAATAACCTTTTCACTTTAGGCATCCATGTCATCCACATTCCCAAGTATAAAAGTTTGAATCTTTCTTTTCTGAATTCCAGGTTCCGTTTCTCTTGTGGTTCAATGTGGTACAAATAACTATGTTTTTTTTTTCTTTCTTTTACACTGTGTTTCTAATAAAAATGTTCTCTGCTCCAAACTTATATTTCCCATGTCCAGGTATGTTTAGAAAATGACACGGATAATTTATTTGATAATTTATAAAGGAGAGTTGAGAATAATTCTTGCTTGTGTTTCCCTTCCTTAGAAACTGAACCAGAACTGTTCTTGGTCCTAAAAAGGGAGGACCATAACCAGTCAGATAATGATGACCATAATCATCAGATAAATGATGATTGATTGTATATTCTCTTCTAAGAACTCTCTGTTCAGATCCTTGGCCCATTTCTTGATTGGGTTATTATTATTATTAGTAGTAGTAGTATTAGTAATATCATCATCATTATCATCATCATCATAAACATCACTATTATTATTTGCTTAGTTTTTTGAGTTCTTTATGTACCCTAGAGATTAGTGCTCTATCTGATATGTGAGGGATAAAATATTCCTCCTAAAATGTAGGCTCTGTCTTCACCTCACAGATTGTTACTTTTGCTGAGAATAAACTTTTCAGTTTGATTCTATCCCATTTATTGATTATTTGTTTTAATTCTTGTGCTTTCAGTGTCTTATTAAAGAAATTTGGGCCTAATCCCACATGATGAAGATTAGACCCTTTATTTTATTCGATTGGACACAGAGTATCTGGTTTAATTCCTAGTATCTTGATACACTTGGAGTTGAGTTTTGTGCAATGTGAGAGATAGTGGTTTGTTGAAGAGGCTATCTTTTTCTCCAGTGCATGTTTTGACACCTTTGTATAATACATAATAATTATAATTTTGTGGGTTAGTCTCTGACCTCTATTCTGTACCATTCAGCTGCAGTCTTTTTTTTTTTTTTTTACAAATGCAATGCTGTTTTTCTTACCATTGTTCTGTAGTATGGTTTAAGGTCTGGTATAGTGATGCCACCTGCTTCACTCTTTCTGCTAGGGATTACTTTAGGTATTCTTGGTCTCATATTTTTTCACATAAATTTCCTGGTTGCTTTTTCTATTTCTATGAGGAATGCCATTAGGATTTTGATCAGAATTGCAGTAAATCTGTACAGTGCTTTGGTAGCATTGTCATTTTGATAATATTAATTCTGCCTATTCATGAGCAAGGTAGATCTTTCCATCTTCTAAGGTCTTTTTTGATTTTTTTCTTTAGGGTTCTGTAGTTTTTCTTGTTTAGATCTTTCACCTTTTTCATTAAGTTGCTTCACAAGTATCTTATTTTTTTGAAGTTATTGTAAATGGGGTACTTATCTTCATTTCTTTCTCAGAAAATTTTTCACTGATATAAAGAAATGCCTTTGATTTATGGGTGTTGATTTTATATCCTGCTACTTTGCTAAATTTATTTACTAGTTCTAGAAGTTTTCTGGTGGAGTTCTTTGAGTCTTCTAGGTATATAATCATATCTGACATTTGAAGGTAAATGGATAGCATTGGAGAAGATAATGCTAAGTGATGTTATCCAATTTAAAAAAAGCCAAATATAAGGAGGCTGACTCATAATAGGGTAGGGAGGGGTAGCATGAGAGAAATAGGTGGATTCTCAGTAAAGAAGAGGGGTGGGAGGAAAACAAAAGGGGCAGGGGATTAGCAAGAATGGTGGAATGTGATAGAGACCATCATCAAAAGTACATGCACAAAGACACAAATTTGCATCACCATACTCTATATACAAGGAGAGATACGAAAAATTGTGTTCTCTACATGAAATAAGAATTGTAATGCTTCTGTTTCATCTCGTTAAAAAATCGATAGAAATATGAGAAAAAATATTCATAAATTATATACATTAAATATGTTATATATAATATATACACGCATATATGTTTATATATATATATATATATATATATATATATATATATATATATATATGGAAAGGCAAGTCTCTTTCCTGAATTTTCAAAAATCAATTAATTTATTAATTTGTTCTAACTTGCTAATAGAGCAGAATGCATTTCACTTCATAGCACACAAATGGAGCACAAGATTATAATTCTCTTGTTGTTCAGAAAGTATAGTTACAAAACCAATGTAACTCCAATTTGTGTACAACAAGATTTTCATCTCATTCCACCATCTTACCTACCTCTTTACCATCTCCCATCACCTCCCTCCCCTTTGTTTTATTCAAAGTTTCTTCATGTCTTCCATGCTACCTCCCACTTCCCTCATTGTGGATCACCATCCACTTAGCAGAGAAAGCACTATTGTCTTTGGTTTAGGAGGATTGGATTACTTGCCTTAACATGATATTCTCCAACTCCATCCATTTACTTCCCAATTCCATAATTTTATTCTCTTTTAATGCTCAGTAATATTTTACTGTGTAAATAGACCATATTTTTTTATCCATTCATCTAGGGAAGAGCATATAGATTGGTTTTATAGTTTACCAATTGTGAATTGTTTTGCTGTGAACATTGATGAGGATATGCCTCTGTATTATGCTGTTTTTAGCTCTTGTTGGTCTAAACTGAGGAGTGGGATAGCTGGGTAAATTTTGGTTTCTTTCCAAGTTTTCTAAGGAATCTCCTTATTCTTTTCCAGACTGGTTCCACCAATTTAGAGTCCTACCAACAGTTAACAGTGGGCCTTTTTCCTCATATCCTCACTAACATATAGTTTCACTTGTATTTTTAATAATTGCAATTCTGATTGGAGTAAGATTACATTTTGGAGTAGTTTTAATTTGCAATTCTTTAATTGCTAGAGATGTTGAACATGTTTTTATTTATTGATTGATTATCTTCTAAGAAGTGTGTCTCTTCAGTTCCTTAGCCCATTTCATTTAAGGATTGGGAAATTTGTTTTTTGTTATTAAGTTTTTTAACTTCTTTATATATCCTGGAAATTAGGTTTCTTTTTGATGTGCATGTGGTAAAAATTTGCTCCTATTCTATGGTATCACTTTTTGCCTCACTGAGTGTTTCCTTTTCTGAGGAGAATCTTTTCAGTTTGAATTCATCCCATCTAGTGACTCTTGTTTCTATTTCTTGTGCTTTAGTACTATTCTTAAAGAAGCAAAATTTCAAATCCCCTACTTGGGATTACAGGTGTATGACATTATGATAGCAACACAATTCATCTTCATTTCAAGCCCACATTCTTAAGGGGCTTTCATCCTAGGAAGAAAAAGAAAATGTTATAGACAGGCCACTGAGTCTAAGGCCAGGGCATAAAATAAGGAATATACCATTAATCAATTTAAATAATATACTCAAATCTTTGGAACTGGGGAAACACACACACACACACACACACACACACACATATAATTATTATTATACACACACGCGTGCACACACACACCCACACACACACACACACACACACACCATACACTTTCTGTTTAAATCTCCTTGCCCTCACTCAGGGCAGTTTCTCTCTAGTTTTTTATATCTCAGGAGAAATATTGGTAAAAAAAAATAAATGTATCTTTCACCTGTAGCATAAAAAAAATGATCATGTCCTTCATCTTCCTGAACTCAGGACAAGCATAACTCTCAAATATGGTTCTGTGAACTGAGATTTTCTGGAGTCTTGACATAGTTTTGAGGGTGCTGTTCCAAAAATACATATACTTTATTATTAATATTTTGAATACATAATGGTAATTTTCACATAGTGGAAATTATGGGTTTTACTGTAAAATTCAATTTTTACTATTTTTATATGAATTCTAAAAAATAATTATCTTTCCACCTCATATAAATTTCATGTTCAATCTGTTTCCATACAAGACAAGTTAACTGAAATTTTACAAGATTTTCACTGTATTAGTTCCATCAATAAATAATATATTTACATATATAATCTTCAAATTCAAAAGGCTTCATATGCAAGTTTAAATGCAAGTGCTTTTCTTGGTTGGCTGGATTTTACTTCTCCAAGGATACCTTGCCTTAAATTTGCTGCAGCCTGAGGATCTGGATTTCAATTCCCAGAGCCTCAAAAGAAAAATAAATAAATAAATAAATGTACAGACAAGACCCTACAATTGGACATCATTTATTTCTGGATTTGAGATTATCTCCTGACTCTCAAAAAACTCACTAGGCTCAGATTGAGCATATGAAGACATAAGTTGTGTCCAATAAGGACCCCTTATATAAGCATTGTCCAATCTACACATATTCAATAAAGAGAAGCAAGTTGTGACCATCTGGTGTGAAGTCTGCCAGAGTGGGTATCCATTTCTAGGCTTCCTCATTATGTTCAGTGAACCTGATTTTTTCTCCTGTATAGGTACTTTGTGATTTATAGAGAGGACACGTGATTCCTAAAAATACAGTAAACGATGAGTGTGCAGTGAAATCCTGAGACTAGATGGTGAGTCTGGTTAAAACTGGATGCACTGACTAAGGTGGGAACTGGCTATGGTTGGCTAGAATCCCTAGTGTAATCTTTGGTTTCTGCAGTCCTGTGTCTTCTCCTGAGAAAGGTCAGCCATGAATTTCCACTGGCCAGTCAACTGAACCACATATTAACAGTAGACACTGGAAGTCTTATAGTATCCTATAGAATATATTCAGCCCCTACCTTAAATTCTATGTGAGAACATTTGTGGCAATATTTCCGAATCTTCTCAGATGGTGTTGTGGGTTCTGGAGTGAGGAGATCATCCCAATCACAACTCCATGTATATTTTCCTCCAGGAGTGGGGTGAGATACTCTATAGGTATCTCAGTTTTTCATTCTTCCTGAATTCTTTCTCCTTCTTTTTGGAGATTGTGGTATTGTGGATTGAGCCAGAGATACTGTATCACTTAGCTACATACCTGGTACTTTTTCATTTTTTTTTTTATTTTCAAACAGTTGCTGAGTGTGATTTTAAATTTATGCTCCAGTATTTTGAGTTGTATTTATACATAAAATTTTAGCTTCCTGTTCAATGACAACTTCCCCATTTCCCAGTATTATCAGTTGCATTTTTGCAATATTATCAGTTACTTTACCCATATTATATTTCAAATGAACATGGTATTTTCAATTGTTATACCAAAAACTGGATGAGACTTTAAAGTATTTTTTTTCTCTCTGGGTGCAATGATACATGCATATTAATTACAGAGACTCAAGTGGCTAAGTCAGTAAGATTGCAATTTCAAGGTAAACATCAGGAACTTAGGTGGACTAATTAGAGAATTAGAAAAACCTGTCTCAAAATTTTAAAACATGGCTGGGTATGTAGCCCAGAATTAACATGCTACTGTTTCAAATCCCCAGTACCATAGAACAATATCAAAAGCAAAATGTTTTGTTGTTGTTTATGAGCATTTTACATGATTGAAAAGTAAAAAAGAATCACTTGATCTTGGAAAAATCATGTGTTTCTATTCTTCCTTTGTGTCTCCAAAGGTAGACAACCTGTCAGAGTGTCTTTATGCTCAGATTTCCTTTTGTGGAATGTATATGAGAGCATTCTCATTCCCTACTCTGGTATTTTCCTGGAACTGTGTTTCAGAACTATGTAATATGAGGATCCCACAGCTGGCACATCTACTGCCTCTCATAAGTCCAGACCAGTACTTGGGGTTTTTCTTGTTCAAGAGCAATATGAATGTAGAGAGCTTAGTTTCTCAAAGAAATAACTGAGAGAATTCTCAACTTCCATTTTTTAAATGTTTTCACTAATTTTATAGCCTACCACAGTGTTTCTTTCTTCCATAGTCATATAATTGGAGTACTACTTATTATTCCACTTTTTGAGAGTAGCCATTCTAACAGCTGTGCTAATACAGAAGATCTTATCATTGGATGGTGCACTAAAATTCTTATGAAAGCTTTTTAGATTCCACGGTGCCTTATGCTCTGTGGAAAAAAAAATTCTTGTGCACCTACTTTAGAAATAAAGAGGGATCTGTGATTGTAACCATTTATCTTCACTATTATTCGAGATTTTAGCCCATTACAATGTTTTCACACCAATGTGAAATCACTCCTTTTTGATCTAGGGAGATTTGCACCTGCACAGTTACCAGTGCTTTCAATGCTTTGATGTTTCAGATGTAGTCCATTGAATGGAAAAAGTTAATATCTGGACAAATTACTTAAAGAAAGAGTTGGTTAGGTCTGGTGTTATTAGTAAAGTGAGGTGGGTGAGAGAGATCAGGAAGTGCTAAACTGCCACTTTGGCTTTCAGTGGTGGTCTGCATTTCCCTGTTAATTTTTTGGTACTGTCTAGATAAAAGTTCAACTGTCAGCAAGAGCTATTTGCATTTTTAGAGAATGTTGGCAAATCCCTCTAAGGGATTTAGGAATTACCTTAAGATTTAACACCTCTTCCACTCTAGCCTAATGGAATAAAGCCCATGGATCTTGCATGGCCATAGAAAAACACTTATTTTTCCCTGCTGGAGTAAATACTCATGTATATCTTATTCTTTCCTCTGTGTGTACGGATAAATTAGCATTTAAACTACAGGCAATTTAGAGTTACATAATATATTTCAAATGCAAATCAATCTTCCTTTATTCATATTAACACTGGATTTGGGCATTTTGTTCCAGTAATTTTGCATATTGCTCAAATCAGATAAATCTTCAAGTGCATTCTACTTATCTCCTCTTGGTCAGATTTTTTTTTTCAGTTTTCAAATTTGTGTGCCTCTAATTCCTTTACAGTTTTTAGAAGGACTCAAAACAGGAGTATATATTTATTTGGTGTATCCATAAATGGAGGTAGGCTTATATTCTGCTTTTATTTATTTTTATTTTATTTTTTAAAACTATCTCTTTATATCTGTTCTTTGGTGGATGCTTGTGTATAATTCCAGTGTCACACACATTCTGCACACAAGTCGCTTTTGTAATCTATGCCTTTTATTGTAACATCTACCTTGAAGTTGGATTGTAGCATTCATTAACATTAAATATTTTATTGATATGTTTTTATTTATATATTTATAATAATTAACAATAAAAATATATTTGCATACATATAAACTGCCCTATGTAGTTTTCTGTATTGTGATTTCTTTATCTTAAAATTACTACACTGTTGTAATATTATAACATGCATTAGTTTCAGGTAATAATTACTAGTACATTTGTTCTTACATGTGAGAGAGTACTTGTCTAATTTTATATACATTCATCTTTCCAGGAAAATTTTAGAAGTTTTTGCTTCGATTTCTTCTTTAACAAAAAGTAAAGAATGTTAAAATTATGACCAGTTATTATTAAAAGGTACCTTGGGAAATATGATCATTTTTATAATAGTTCTATCCTTTGTAAATAAGTTGAATAATTGAGTCTTTTATGTTCTTTTCTGTATTTTTATTTTCTCAAATAGTGCATATTCCTTTTGTAAACATACTTGCATATGAAATGCAACATTCATGTGACATCAGCATAAAACATACATGGTATTTTATAGTATTTGTCAAACTGGATATAATATATCAACAAAAATTCTAGCTCCTAGAATTTACATTTTACAAAATTTAATAATTATTTCTTCCTCTTTAGCCATGCCCTTTGGTTTCAACTCTGTAAGAATGTGGATGTATTCTCATGAACAGTTGCTGTAATTTTAGTCTCTGTTTCCTGTGTGGGTGTATCATATACATATGATTACAAAGCAGTTTCTAGAAACGGATAATAAAAGCTTAAATTATTATTTTCCTTTTTTGTGAATGCATTTATTCTGCATATTCATCAAAAGATTTTGAGTTTTTATTTTTATTGAGCACTTAGATATATCCTTTTTAAAGTGACTCTTCAAGAATTTTTTGTTTTTCTTATGCATTCTGTTGTATTTCTTCTTCTTATAAGTGTTTGATTATATGTGAGGAAATTAGGGTTTATTTTTAACTTGTCAGTTTTGCAGCTTTTAATATAATCATTTGATGAATAGATTTTTTTGTATTAATATTTTGTAATTAGTAAGTTTAAGTCTATTATATTGTATAATTTGAAAACAAAAAAGAAACTATTTCTTTCTTTTGTGATATTAGAGATTCAAAGAAAGTATCTTAATGCTGAGCATATTCTCAGCTCTGTTTTAAATTTTATGTCCAGATGGGGTTTGCTCAATTTCTTCAGTTGGCCTTAAATTTTGAACTTCATGCCTTAGACTCCAGAATAGTAGATATTTCAGGTGTGCACCACCATATGAACCCCATCTTTTGTATGTAAACTTTTGAGCTTTGTACTTTCTTATATATTTCAGTATTATTTTTTAATAACTTATATTCAGTATTTAATGTGTCAAAATATGTTGTTTTATGAGTGAATGGATAAAATAGCATTTTATTATTGCACTCTTTTCCCAATATCCTAGCATGTTTTAAGAGTTTTTGTTGTTGGTGTTTTCTGTAGTTCCACCATTTATTTTATTATGAGGTTTACACTGATTGATTTTACTTCATAACATCAATCATGGGGCCCGATGGTATTTTGGTCAGCGGTAGACTTTATGTACAACCATGGATCTAGCAAATATCTTAGCCATATACTAGTCTATACAATCTAGATTCTGTCATTGCACTCAGAGTATTGGAAAATTGCAGAAGATTCTTAGGATAAATTTCCAGGGTGTATTTTCATAAAGTGAGAAATCATTATATATGCCTATATTTGCAATTATATACTGCAGAATTGATATAATTTTTATTCATTGAATTTTCAAATTTGCTAGTTCTTTTTTAATTGTATCTGCTTTTTAAAAATATTTGTACCAAAGATTGAACCCAAGGGTGCTTAACAATAAAGCCATATCCTCAGTCCTTTTTTTATATTTTATTTAAAGACAGAGTATTACTGAGTTACTAAGTGCCTCACTAAGTTACTCAATACAATATATATAAGACAATATTATATATAATATTGTCTTAGAATTTATGATCCTTTTTCTTATCCTCCTCAGTCACTGGAGCTACAGTTGTCCATCACTAGACTGGGCTCATTTGCTTTTCAAAAGCACCAACATTGATACTGGTAACTCTGTGTTATGTTTATCTTTAATAGCTTCTAATTTTTCTCTTTTGCTTAAGACTTTCTTTACTTTTAGTTTTTGAATTTTACTTTTTATTGGGATGTATGATTTGATAATAAATTCTAGTCATTTTATGGCTTACTAATTTTTTTGTATGTTTTATTTTTACCTCAGGTATAGATTAATTCCAATTTTTCCAGCTGCATAGAGGTCTAAGTGAAACATAATAACCTGTATGGATATTGTTAAAGAAATGGAACCACAATTTTACCCAGTTTTTTGACTGCACTGTATATGCCCAAAGGACATAAAATCAGTATACTACATTGACACAGCCACATTAATGTTTATAGCAGCAAAATTCACAATAACTAAGATATAAAACCAACCATTCAATGATGAATGGGTCCATTCAATGATGACAGGATAAAAAATGTTGCTTATGTACACAATAAATTATGAATCGGCCATAAAGAAGAATGACTTTATGACATTTGTCAGGAAATGAATGAATCTGGAGATTTTATGCTAAGTAAAACAAACCATTTCTTTAAAACCAAATATTGAAAGTTATTGCTGATATGTGAAATCTAAATCTTATAAAGTGGGGAAGGGTAAGAAAAGAAGATCAGTAGATTGCACAATGTTAAACATAAATAAATAAATAAATAAATAAATAAATAAATAAATAAATAAATGGGACAAGGATAGAAATATAAAAGATATATATCTGTAAGTGAATCCTACCATCATAGCCACCAACAAGAACAGGAGTTTAATTAGGATAAGATATATCCCAAGCTTGCATAATACCATAAAAATCAATTTACTTTCTGGTAGAACTAGAAAGAACCAATAAAATAAAAAAAAAAACAAATTATATTTGTTTGAAGAGCTATATGTATATTCTATTATAAATATCATACAATATAAACATCGATCAAAGTTTGTATATATATATATATATATATATATATAGTATGTTAAAAAATGTTAAAAATATAAAAGTAAAAATTCAAACAGGATTGTTGTTGCTGTTTTTTATATTAATAACATACATAAAAACCATGAAATGTTTGAACTTATATAAACTATTAAATATTTCCATTAAGTGGTCTGCCTACCTAGTTGCATTTCAAAATTTCTCTTATACCATTGATATTGGAATTACTAGAGATCTCACTACACATTCAGAATAGCCAACTCTATCAGAGAAATAACAAATAAGATTCTACACATTAGTAAATTTCTGATTAGTGGTTGTACAATTAAAATTTGAGGATTCCCTTTCTTAATTACCATGATTTTCTCATCTGAAAAATATGTATAATTTAGATCAAGATATAAAAAAATACAAAATATATATTTTTGTGATAATGCCTGCGTTTTATATTGTGTTTCATAAATGTGGAGTATGTACACTTTTTTGAACTTAAATCACTTTTTCTGCAGAAGTAGATAATAGTATCATTGTGTTCCAAAACACTACCTACAGGATAGTCTACTTACTCTAATTTCAACTGTATTTACATTACAGACTGTGCAAATATTCCTGTGGTCAATGTGTTATTTATTTACATATTATAATTTTAGGAACTGTTAACATTTATGGATATAGCCATTGATTTTACTGAAGAGGAGTGGGAATGCCTTCAGCCTGCTCAGAAAAATTTATATAGAGATGTGATGCTAGAGAACTATAGAAACTTGGCCTTCCTGGGTAAGTTTAACTTCCCTTTAAAATTATTAATTACTAATTATTATTTAATTTACTTCTGTTGTAGAGTACCTTCTGGGAACTTCTCTATAAAAATGAGTTTCAGATTTGTGTTTCAAAGAAAAAGGGCATTTTTAGTACAGATATTTCTCTCTCTCTGTCTCTCTCTCTCTCTCTCTCTCTCTATATATATATATATATATATATATATATATATAATTTTACTCTTTAATCTGTCTCTTTATTTGTGTGTTACACATCCTTCACTTTAGATAAGTAGTACCTAGTATAATTTAGTAATGTAAACTATTGTAGTATACACATAGCAGCGGACAAAGTTGAGTCATTCAAATGTCAAGGAGAAAACCAAACTAAAAATGTTGAAAGAGTAGTTACCAGCAGAAGAAATTTTCAGAAGCTTAGGTTTATTTATTTTGATTGTAATCATTGAACACATACTGCCCTATATTTATCACATTTTCAAATTCCTTGTTCTCTGTTCTCTTCTTTAGTGATGTCCCAGTTTATTCAGATTAACCATCAAAACTTAGCTTTTGTTGTGAGGGCCAGCATATCTGTTTCAAATCTTCTTGTGAGGAACCCTTTAAAGGAGCAAACAGAAGAGAGAGAGACACACACACACACAGTGAAAAGGAAAAAAGAAAAAAAAACTGGCCACCCCTCTTAACAGCTGCACATATAATACCCCCATATTACATAGCTTCTGATACAGTGACTATATTCTAACCCAGTGTTTCTTTAACCCCATGTGCTAGCTAAAAAAGATTAGATTCAGTTAATACAAATATAGAGCTCCTTCTCCCTAAGGACATTACCACAGAAACTAGATAGTGCACCTGTAGAGTTGTCTTAATATCTTCAGGGAGAAACTGTTGGGCATTACAATTGTGGGACTCAAGGTAACAGTTACAATCACCCCCACAATTTCCTGTCAATTCCAAGATCAGAATCCATAATACCTCCCCTCTTTTTAAAGGCCTTTTGAATAAATAATATTGCTTATCTCCTTAATGCTGGTGGGGGCAAAAATAGGGCAGGCATTGACAACAGCAAGTTCCAACATCTGTAAACATCCACCTATGAATATTTTTTACCCAGATGAAATTGAGTAAACATGAAGTTAACCAATCCAACAAGTCCAAAATCCATCATCTTGTTGAACCTTATTAATGATACTTTTAAGGTAAACTAAGTCTTTTGAAATAAAATTACTATTATAACTTAAATTAAAGGAACTCATGGTATTAAACTTCTGATATCCTTTATGATGTTACACTAATAGACAATCAATTGCAGCATAATTGACAATGTTGTTTTTGTTCTTCATTAAGCAAATTTACATCCATGGAGGCATGACTAATACTGTTTATGATAGCATGGGCGAGTTTCATAGTAGTTTTATAAGCCCGTAGAGCTAGTCCAGGTAAACCAAGCAAGGAGAATGTCAAAGCGTTAAATTCTGCCTTAGAGAGAAGCTTCACTGAATCATCACAGTTTTTATCAAGAGGAATAGATCTTTTATGAATAAATTGCACAGGCCTTTGACCTATTAAATACTATTTGGATGGTAAGGACACATTATTCTGCTAAGACAACGATGAATACCATGAGACATTTTTGCAGGTGTATAACAATTTTATGCAAGTGAGTCAAGATATTGTAATGGGTTTATGAAATCCAGGATCTGGCAGTACTGAATTTCCCAGAGCTGGTGTACAAAAACAGAGCAAAATTGTTATTAAGAGCAAAGCATTTACAGAGTTTTGTGTGAGTTTAGCAATCAAAGCAGTAACAAAGTTATCTAGAGTACATTCTAACCCCATTTTAGCCAACACCTCTTGAGCTGAGGCTGTTAATGATTTTATATCTCAACAAGTAACTAGAATTTAAGTATCTTGGGGTCCTGTTTTAATGTTTCTCCTCTTTTGAGGAGAATGATTATTCTCTTGTTTGCATGAACTTTTATTTTCCAGTGTTAAATGAAACTTAGAAATCAGATTGTGAAGTCACTGATGTACATTTGTAATTGCTATTTTTCAAGCATGAAGCTAGAGTCAAAACAGGACATGTTGGCATAAGTGAAGCAGTCTATGCTTTTCCCCACGTGAGCAAAGGCATATGAGCTTGTCATGCTGGTCAGGTGGAACCTCATATATTACATAATTTAATTGGTAATGGCTGTTTGAGAATCAAATGTCTATTCAATGCAGATGACCAATTTTGAGTATTAACTTTATGTTGCACATTGAGCACATTAACTGTAAATAAAACAATATTTAATACATATTAATATAATAGAGGCTACATCTTTGTTTCTGTTTTAAAATGCAAGTATTAGGATACAATTTGCTTACTCAACAAAAGCTTATCCAAAAGAATTATGAGAAATTTCATGATTTAAAACTATATCTCATTGATTAAAAATTGTGCAAAAGGATGAGATGTAAAGGCAGGAGCATTATCCATCTTTAAACAAATAGGGCCTCTAGGAGCAGATCATGCTTGGTTTCTTTCCATGCTCTCTGCTGGAACTTACTTGACATTTTCTATTTTAGATTCAATTCTGTTATTAAATTTTTTCTTTTGTTTTGTGTTTTGCAATAATGCATTAGTAATCATAAATATTTTGAAGTTAATAAATCATTATACTTCTACTTTGTAATTTTTAATATTTTTAATTTGATATTTATTTATTTTCTTGATCATTGTTTTTTTTTATTGTGGCATGCTTGGATTAGAGAGAGAGAGAGAGAGAGAGAGCACGCGCGAGAGTCTTTGACTATAATATCAACCCTACACAAAATACAGTGTGTGTGTGTATCCATATCCCACTTCTTTTTATATATCCTATTGATTTTTAATTTTTACACTATTTTACAAGTTGCTTAGACTTGTCTTTAACTTGGTACTACTTGATAAGCCTCTCCCATATTGTAGAATTTCAGATTTGCACACTAGAAATGCCCCTCTCATTTTTTCTTAAAAAAATATTCACATAAACATTGTGCCAATTGATGTTAATATTTTTCAATTTCACTCTCTAAACTTTCTTAAATAGTTATTTAGTGTTCTTTGAGTAATTCATAACTGTCAGTATCCTAATGTTAAATTCTTAATGTTTTATTTTTGTTTTTTATCACTTGAATTTAGCCATGCTTCTCTTTGCTTATATTTGCTGTACTAGTTTTTATTTGTTCATTAAAGGAGCCATCAGTAGATTATATACTCCATTTTGGGGGAAAAAGTATAAAAACTTTTAAATAAAATAAAATAGGCAAGAACAGTGCAGCATCCTTGTAATATTTGCTAATTGGGAGGTCATGCAAAAGTACGTCATGTTTGAGGGAAGTCACAGGAATTTAGAAACAGCATTGCTCAAAGAATCTTAAAAAGACTTGTGTTGTAGTTTGTGATATAGAATTTTTAGGGTAATCTCAAGCATTACACATGAAACATTAAAAGTTGGATGACCTAAAGTTCCAGAATTGCCAGTACTAAATATGTATCCATAAACAATTAAATCAGAAAATTTAAGATATATCTCTGCTTTTCTGTTTAGTGCCAACATTTTTCTCAATATTAAAGCTAGGGACTCAATGTGTGTGCCCATCAATGTCAAATGTTTAAAAATATGTACTTATATACTATTATTATTTAGTGATAGAATATTTTGTCCCTTAAAGTGTTATAAGAAATATATGCAGGACTTTGAATTAAGTGAATGGTGGCATGCAGATATTAAGTTATAGTAGCATTTGATTCACATATGGAAGTCAGAAATTTAGTGAGCAAAATTTTGCTTACCAGTTACTGTGTTTTGTGTAGGGTTTATATTATAGTAAAAGTCTCCATATTTTTATTTTATTGAGCATAATAGGGTCAAGAGTTTTATTTTACCACATAGTGAGTGCATTATGATCTTCATAAATACTAGTAGAAGGAATACAATACGTTGTAAGAACAAAATTGATAATTATAAGAAATAATGATTGTTAATTCATTCTATTTAGTCATTTTACCTTGTATATATAGTATAAAATACCATGATATATTTATAAATAAACAAAGTTGTATTTGTAAATAAAGGAAATTCTCATATCACACGAATGTAAAAATATAAAAATCAATTTATTATACTTGATTGTCATGTGTTGAATTCATCCAAATATTATGGCCATAGGCTATGCAAGGTTTTTTTAGTCTTTTAAAATGTTTTTACAAAAAACTTTATAGACATATATGTGTATATTTCTTAGTAAATTTTTTATTCATATTTCTTTTTAAGAGTTCATTGCCGCTTTACACTTGTTGAATATTTATGGTATTATCATTCAAAATCTACTAGTCATTTTCATGTCTCTATGTCATGGTAGACAAAAAACACTTTTGGACACTCTTTGAATAAGCCAGAAATGTTTGTATATGTTTTACATTTCTCTTATTCTACTGACAGTAAAGAGAGCTGGTAGCTATTTCCTAAATACCCAATACTATCTTATGAAAGACAAAAGGCTGTTAATGATTCATTTCTACACTTTATTATATTACTCTTCTTAATGATGTACTCCTCTTGAATACTGTGGTCTCTACAAGAATTATTCTCCAGGTAATTTTTTCTGTACATTTTTATTGAACTAATATATTTTTTGGATTTATGGTGACTTTGGACTTACTAATCTGCTACACTACTCATGTATTTATTTTACCTTAATTTCATGTTATGTACGCAAAATATATTTATCCCAGTCTAATAGGTATTGTTTTTTATTTCTGTTTATTTCAGCCATGACTCCTAATCATATCCAAGAATATTCACCAGAAAAGGGCTTAAAACATATATTACATGAAGTGATAAGTGCGAAATATGGAAGTTGTGATCTTGCCTATTTACCACAAAAGAAAATATGGAAAACTACAAGTGAGAGTGAACACCAGAAATCATATAAAAAATCAGGCCTTGTTCATCACCAGAAAATATATACTGGAGAGAATCCCTACGAATATAAAGAATGTTGCAAAGCTATTAGTAAAAAAGATCTTATTTACCACAGAGGAACCCACACTGGAGAGAAGCGCTACAAATGTAAAGATTGTGGCAAAGCTTTTGGTCAAAAATCAAACCTTATTTGGCACAGCAGAACTCACACTGGAGAGAAGCCCTACAAATGCAAAGATTGTGGCAAAGATTTTGGTCACAAATCAAACCTTATTCGGCACAGCAGAACTCACACTGGAGAGAAGCCCTACAAATGTAAAGATTGTGGCAAAGCTTTTGGTCAAAAATCACACCTTATTTACCACAGCAGAACTCACACAGGAGAGATGCCCTACAAATGTAAGGATTTTGGCAAAGCTTTTGGTAAAAAATCAGACCTTATTTACCGCAGCAGAACTCACACTGTAGAGAAGCCCTACAAATGTAAAGATTGTGGCAAAGCTTTTGGTCAAAAATCACACCTTATTCGCCACAGCAGAACACACACTGGAGAGAAGCCCTACAAATGTAAAGAATGTGGCAAAGCTTTTTGTCAAAAATCACACCTTATTCACCACAGGAGAACTCACACTGGAGAGAAGCCCTACAAATGTAAAGATTGTGGCAAAGCTTTTGGTCACAAATCGGTCCTTATTTACCACAGTAGAACTCACACTGGAGAGAAGCCCTACAAATGTAAAGATTGTGGCAAAGCTTTTGGTCAAAAATCACACCTTATTTACCACAGCAGAACACACACTGGAGAGAAGCCCTACAAATGTAAAGATTGTGGCAAACCTTTTGGTAAAAAATCACACCTTATTTACCACATCAGAACTCACACTGGAGAGAAGCCCTACAAATGTAAAGATTGTGGCAAAGCTTTTGGTCAAAAATCAAACCTTATTTACCACAGCAGAACTCACACTGGAGAGAAGACCTACAAATGTAAAGATTGTGGCAAAGCTTTTGGTCAAAAATCACAACTTAATTGCCACAGCAGAACACACACTGGAGAGAAGCCGTACAAATGTAAAGAATGTGGCAAAGCTTTTGGTCAAAAATCACACCTTATTCGCCACGGGAGAACTCACACTGGAGAGAAGCCCTACAAATGTAAAGATTGTGGCAAAGCTTATGGTCAAAAATTCAAACCTTATTTGGCACAGCAGAACTGACACTGGAGAGATGCCCTACAAATGTAAGGATTGTGGCAAAGCTTTTGGTCAAAAATCAGACCTTTTTTACCACAGAAGAACTCACACTGTAGAGAAGCCCTACAAATGTAAAGATTGTGGCAAAGCTTTTGTTGAAATTCATACCTTACTTGCCACATCAGAACTCACACTGGAGAGAAGCCCTACAAATGTAAAGAATGTGGCAAAGCTTTTGGTCAAAAATCACTCCTAATTTGGCACAGCAGAACTCACACTGGAGAGAAGCCCTACAAATGTAAAGATTGTGGCAAAGCTTTTGGTCAAAAATCAGACCTTATTTACCACTGAAGAACTCACATTGGAGAGAAGCCCTACACATGTAAAGATTGTGGCAAAGCTTTTGGTCGAAAATCAGACCTTATTTACCACAGAAGAAGTCACATTGGAGAGAAGCCCTACAAATGTACAGAATGTGGCAAAGCTTTTGGTGACACATCAAACCTTATTTGCCAGAGCAGAAATCACAGTGGAGAGATGCCCTACAAATGTAAAGAATGTGGAAAAGCTTTTGGTCAAAAATCGACCTTCTTCACCACAGCAGAACTCACTGGAGAGAAGCCCTACAAATGTAAAGAATCTGGCAAAGCTTTTACTCAAAATGAGGCTTTATTTTCCACAGAAGAACTCACACTAGAGAGAAGCCTTACAAATGTAAACAATGTGGCAATGGGGTCAGTCAAATATCACACCTTATTTGCCACAACAGAACTCACACTGGAGAGAATCCTCACAAATGCAACGTATGTGACAAAGTTTTTACTCAAATATTACACCTTATTTGCCACAGGAGAATTTACACTGGAGAGAAACCTTAAAATTTTAAGGAATGTGGCAAAGCTTTTAGCAATAAAACAGGCCTTATTCGCCACAACAGAACTCACACTTGAGATTAGCCCTACAAAAGTGAATAATGTGGAAAAACTTTTAATAAAAAATAAAACTTTTTTCACCACAGCAGAAGACATCCTGGTAAATTTGAAATGTGAATAAAGTAATAATACTTTTAAAGAAAGACTAAACCTTAGGGCTGGGGTTGTGGTTCCATGGTAGAGTGCTAGCCTTGCATATTTGATATCCTGGGTTCAATCCTCAGCACCACATAAAAATAAATAAGTGAAATTAAGGTATTGTGTCCAAATGCAACTAAAAAATAAGCATTAAAAAAGAAAGACTAAACCTTATTAACAACAGAATTTATACAGAAAAGAACCCCTACAAATTGAAAAAATGCAGCAAAGCTTTTAATAAGAAATCAATTCTTTTCACCACTAGGCTACTTATTCTGGAAAGAAGACATCTAAATGTAGAGAATGTAGAAACATTTTAAATTATATATCATATATTACTAGGCATCAGAGAAAACGCACTGGAGAGAAGCTCTACAAATGAGACCATTGTACCATTACTCTAAGAAAGGGACAACATTTAATCCTCACCACAATAACCATAGCATAGAGAAAATTTTGAAATGTGAAAATTGACAATGTGACAATGCCTCTAACATTTATTCAGCAATACTCATCACCTGTGGATACATACTGGTGAGAGAAAATACAAATGGAAAAAAAAATGCTACATGTTTCTTAAACACTGCTTATTTTTGGAGAATTCATTGTGCCCAGAAACTCTAAATGTTAAATAATATTTCCGAAATGTATTTAAATTTTAAATTCATTGAACATCTAAAAACTCATACTAGTGAACATTGAACAGATTTTGTCAAAAATGTATGCCTTATATAACAATGAAACATAATAAATGTGAGAGTTTAGTAAAGTTATTATCTATATATTACACCTTGATGTATATGAGTATCAGTAAAATACAGAACTCATTTAAGTTTAGAAAACAAGTAGTTGTCTTTAAATTTTGCTTAAATTTATTAAGCATTATCAAGTTATTTTGTAGAAATATCAGTCATATATATCATATATGTATAGTGAAGAAACCTCATCCTTCAAAGAATATAATTGTTTTTCTAAATCAAAAATTACTATTTTCACTTTTGAACACTGAGAAAAGAATTATATGAAATCTATTTTTGATGTTTAACACTCAAGTGTAATATTTTAAACTTTATTTTTTGTATTTCAGTTTAAGTTTAGGTTTTTTTTATACACTGAGCCACATTCCTAAGCCCTCTCTCCACTTTTTCTGTGATTGTGTTTAAAACTGTAGGGAAGGAATTATGATAATGAAATTTTAGTTAATATATATCCTTCCTAAACCTAAGCAAGGAAAATAGTATTCTGAGCCTCTGTGGTTAAGTTTCAATGTAGGGGGTAGTCTATTTAAATTGTACCTTATCCTGGGGTAGAATACTGGGCATTCCGTTGAAAGGAAAATTTAAACTTAGCATGATAAGTATTTAAAACAAGGCTGAGGTAGGGAAAACTTTTAATTTAGATGTGGGAATTAAAGATTGAGATCTTGAGAAAAAAGTACTATATGATTGGAATTCAGCTGCCTATAAGCATGGAATATGTCTCTGGTTGATATTTGCCTTGGAAACCTTGTCTGCCTCAGTGTTGTGTTGAATCACTACTTTGATGTTAAATAATGTACAGAGACTGGGTGCTTATTCCTGTCCCCTACCTCTAGTAAAAGCTAGTTTCTGTTTCAAAGATTAGGAACATATTTTGTCTAAGAGCTAATGAGGAAATAAATACAAATATTTAATTAGTCCCCCAGCATTTTGGGAAGCTGCCAATGCCTCCCTCCTATGCTGTGGGACCAAAGGGACTCTACAGCAGTAACAGCTGAAGTTATTAAAAAGTTTTGAGTAAAAATGAGTTATCTGTATTTCTCATTATCTTATGTAATTTAGTGTATAATTATTTCTGATGCAAGTTTGTATACTTTCACTTTTTATATGAATCATATTGAGCTCCCATGCAGTATACCATATTGATCAAAAAGGGACTACAGAATACTGAGAATGGCAAAGAATTAATTGATCTGACAGTTGGTCATATTACCTTATCAAGATAAGAATCTTCTAAACAAATTCCCAGCTGAACCCACTATAGACCTAAAGAGAAGACAGAGTTTTATAGCATTTTCTTGAATGGCTTTCCCCATCTGTGGCCTCACCAGTAGAGGTCAGTCTCTACAGCAGGAAACTTGGTAGAGATTGGGTCATTACTGAGGTCCTTGTATTAATGTGGTGATAGTTGGTATGATTTTTAGACCCTTAGTATTCCAGGTATTTTCAGATTTTTTCATGTTTTTTTTATTTTTTTTAATTTAAAACAACACCTTATATAGCCATAGTTATATGTGAAAGAAGAATTCATTTTAAGAATGAATTCTGGAAGATTTAAGAAATAAATTGAAGATAAATGGTTAGCTTCCTAGGTGGTACTCTTTCTGGTAACATTAAATAATACATATTGAATTTTCTCCCCACAGGTAGCAGCACTTGTGGTATACCACTTCAGTAAATTATTTCTTCTTCTTCTTCTTCTTCTTCTTCTTCTTCTTCTTCTTCTTCTTCTTCTTCTTCTTCTTCTTCATCTTCGTGAGGGTGGGCACTCCTAATTTTATTTCTTCAAATTTGTTCTTGATTTATTACATATAGCCAGAAAAATCCACATACAGAACAAAGTGATCACATTTGGGAATTAGTATCCAATTCAAGGAACAAAAAACCTCACTGTATAGTCACAGTCCTTGTCCCAAGGTAACTACTATTCTGCTAATGTCATAGGTTAATCTGTGGTTGGACTGAATTTAAATTCATTCAAACCCTAGATGTCATTTTTTTGTGTCTTCTTTAGCTCAATATAATGCAATGTCATATGTCCAAACTGATAAAAATAGCAACAATTACTTTTTATTTGTGTGGGAGAATATGCCCAATTTATTTATTTATTCAGCTGATTAACATTTGGGGAGTTTGGGGCTAATATTGTTGGGTAACCTTTTGATTACTGAAAAACTTAACATTTAGGTTGGAAGGAGAGCACAGTCTTATGATTAAAAAAATAACTGCCATTTTTTTTTAGACTAGTCCATTCAATTGTTAAATAAAATGGTGCACATAAAACAACTGGCCTGGTCTTTGCCATATAGTAAAAAAGTCAATAATTGTTGGCTATTATTACATAATACATAAAGAAATTATATATAGAAAGATTTGTGTATTAAAAGAGAAGGAGAGGGAGGGAGGGAGGGAAGGGAAGAGAGAGAGAGAGAGAGAGGCTCAATGGTCTCTCTCTTTAAAGAAAAAAAATGGCATTCATTGTGAGTCCAAGAAAGCTAATACCAGATTTTATCATTTTGCAAAAAAACTCTATAGACTTGACAATAAATAAATCTATCGGGACTCAAATTCACTAAAATGCATCCTGCTTCTCTTTGCCCTAATTAAACATGGGAGGCCTTGAGAATTCCTGCTTCCTGGAATTCCTGCTTCCTTGTCTGAATGGAGATGAGGTGTGGGGTCCTTACTTTTCTTCTTTGCAGCACCCTGCATCTCTACCTTATTCTCAGTATTTGACACCTTTGAGGGCCTCCGCTTACATAGAGATTCAGATGTATTTGAATGTATCAAAAGATATTTTATCATCAGGGTATGATGATATTAATTTTGTTCTGTTATTTCCCGCTAGCTGAGTAAATCCCTCAATAATAAAATAGTCTACAGATGGTCAGCAGTATTCCAATAGGAAGCCTTTATTACTAGCCAGGGCTCACTCCATTACAAAGGACAGTGGCCCCTACTGATGTTAAGGCAGAGTTTAAAAAGAAAAATCACAAAAGTACAGTTTTGGTGGCATTTTTCTCTGGTCTTATCAGCGTAGAAATACTCTAAGAGCCTCAGAAGATCTTGTTTCAAAATTTATTAAAAAAAGAAAGAAATTTTAAAACTTGTGAAAAAAAGAGAAGAGAAAAAGGGGTGGGAAGAGAGCAACATTAGTATAGTGCTTGCCTCATGTGCACAGGGCCCTGGGTTCAATACCCAGATGAAGCACACAGTCTCTCTCTCTCTCTCTCTCTCTCTCTCTCTCTCTCACACACACACACACACACACACACACACACACACACACTCACACTCACATACACACAAGCAAACACAAAAAACCTGGGGATATAGCTCAGTAGTTAAACATCCCTGAATTAAATACTCAATATTTTTTAAACATAAATAAAAACAAATTTTTCATTCATCTCATACTGTTTTATGCTCCCCACCCACATGGGAATAATATGTTTGAGCAAAGACTTACAAAACTTCTAGCATGAACTTGAAGTAAGCTAGGAAAAAGGCTGAGAACAGAATTGAAGGAATTAAGAAACAAAAATATATTTAAATTTCTCATCAGAGAAGAAATTTTAAAATGGATATGTCATATTACAGGCATGTTAATAATGCAACATGCTATGGATAATGCAACCAGAAGACTGTATCTGTGTTTCAACATTCTTGTAAATGGAAGCTGGGTGCAGGGGCACATGCTTGAAACTTCAGTGGTACTGGAGGCTGAGGCAACAGAATTGTAAATTCAAAGCCAGTCTCAGCAAGAGTGAGGTGCTAAGAAACTCATTGAGAATCTGTCTTTAAATAAAATAAAAAAAATTGGTCTTCAGATATGACTCAGTGTTCAAGTGCCCCGAGATAAATCCCTAGTCCAAAAAAAAAGTTTTTCAAATTGAAAATATGAAATTCCACATAAGAATGAAGAAAGAAGTAAATATGGCAATGTTTGTGATCTATAAAACAAATGCTACACAAATCTTCACTATAAGAATATCATCTGGGGCTGAGATTGTGGCTCAGAGGTAGAGTGGTTTGATCCTCAGCACCACATTAATATAATATAAAGACATTGTGTCTACCTATAACTGAAAAAATAAATATTAAAAAAACTATAAAAATAATATAATCTGGAAGTATAACTACAATACTACAATAACAACATACAAAAAAATCATGATACTTCTTGGAACTTGCTTTAAATCAGAGGATTTGTATTGGCCTCAAATTACAAATGGTTTTCAGGTATTTGGCTGCTGTGCAGGGGCTGAGACCCACTAAACAAGGTTTAGGGCTCCAGAGTTTAACGAAGACGTGAAGAGCAGGTGCAATGGTAGAGTTGCTTCATTAGAAGGCAGCAGTTGTCTCTTGCCAGCCTCTAGCTTCTACGCTTCAGTCCCCTAAATTATTCCGTAGAAATTTTTTTTTAACTGCAGGTCAGACAAAGAAGTCACATTGCCAATATTTTACATAAGTAAGTACATAAACTCAAGAAAATGTTTATGACCTTGAGTATATACATTGAATAAGTATGTTTATGACTTTGGCTGTCTACTAAATCCATAGCCCTCTGGAATCCCTGACACCATGTAACACACTCAGTCACATTTGGCCGTATAAAAACTTTATGGAATTGAGTATTTTACAACTTCTGCTGTAAAGAGCAGTGCTAACGTTTTCATTTTCAGGGCCTACACAGAATGCTATACATCAATAAACCATACATGCATTAAAAACAAACCATTCAGGGGATCTCTTGCCCCATGTTTAACTTATAGTCATAAGTACACAAATTCTGCTTGATAGGTAAAATGTAATGGAATTGGGTACCTGCGCCAGCTCTGCCAGTAGTTCACTGGAGCCATTGGCTGCTCTTGTGTCATTTAATGCATCACCATTTACTGGATTTGCTGGCCATTATCCTCCTATTCCTTCCATGACTCTATCAACACTGTGAGGAAAGTTGATGGGTATTTTCAAAATACAGAGATCCTCCTCTACTTTTTGTGCCCTGGCTTTATAGGCTCCTTGTTTGTCTTACAATTTTCTAATTGTTTAAGTCTCTAATATATTTTTGTCAGTTTTTTCCTTATTGTTGTTGTTGTTCATTTGTTTTGTTTTGTTGGTAATGGGGATTGAAATCAGGCACTTAACCCCTATGCCATATCCCCAGAACTGCTTTGTATTTTATATAGAAGTGTGGTATCACTGAGTTGCTTAGAACTTCACTTTTACTAAGGATGGCTTTGAACACATGTTCTTCCGGCCTCAGCCTCCTGAGCAGGTGGAATTACATGTGTGACCACAATATTTAGCTTTTTGTAAGTTATTTCTGTCACATAAATAGAAACCACTCATACCATGGCCCTAGCACCTGCACATTGTCCTTAGGCCATTTCTACAAGTCATCAGTGCTACTCCTGCCACTTTTTTTTACATAGCCAGGGACTAAGGCCTTTGCTTCTACTAGTCCTTGACAGTTAAACTTGCTGGGTTCTTATAAACACACAGTGCAATCAGAAGCCTTTTTTAAGTTTACAAAAAATGCATCCCATCATATCTTAACTCTTCATAGGGGTACATTCTAATAGGATTGTGGACACTGAGTTCTATATATTTCTTGATTGCCATAGATGCTCCCTGCTCCCCAAACCGTCAACACTAATATATCAGGGCTCAGGTATCTCTCACCTGCAAAATATTGTACAGACTATGCCAGTTGCTTAATGGTAGAACAGATCCAGGAAGCAAGTGTTGGGTCTCTAGCAGTTGAAATATATGAGGTACAATAAGCATAGTAGTTATGCGTATGCAGAGGTGGCCATAGCCTCCTGCATCATTGTGTAGGATATATATATATATATATATATATATATATATATATATATATATGCCAATTTCCAAAATTTTACATAATGTATACATACTGAAAAACAAATATTTATGACCTTCAATACATATACTGAATCAGGGTGTTTATTACCTTGAGCACATAATAAACCCAAACTTCTAGAAGCATCACCAAGACAACATATGTATACCCATCCTGGGTCTCCCTATCAATCTACATTTTTAGGATCCCTCATCATAAAATCCAAACATCTGAGATATTCTGTAATAATCCATTAGCAAGAAGTTCAGAGCTCTGCATCTCCCATCCAAAACAATATATACTGCAAAGTCATGTGACCAGAACATAAGGTCCCTGCCTAGGATTACTAAAAGTCACCTCCAGGTGGTACCCAGACAAGCTCATCATTCATGCAAATGATCATTGGTCAGTTGCTTTGTGGCAAACTAGAAAGTGTATGTGCTGAAACCATACTAATATTTTTTTTAGTTATCTAGAATACATATACAACTAAATATGTTACATACTCATCACTGTCCTGCTGTTAACAAACAAAATGTCATGTGATTATGCAACACAATATTATATATCTGATACTTTTTATTCACTAGAAATAGCTCCTGCAGTCTATGACTTAAGGATTCTGCTGTATGTTCTCTCAAAGCAATTATCTGCATCTTAGTCACCATGGATGAATTTTTAAAAAGAAAAAAAGAAAGTACCTCATCCTTGGGAGTAACTAGACTTAAAGGCAGGCACCATTAGGTGAGTTTGTATACTCAACTTTAATATTGATACAAAATAGCCATTTGCAGGGTCATGCATTTCAATACCAGTGATACAGGTTTCTGATGCATGAGGATCAAAGTTTGAGATTAGCCTTGACAACTGAGAAAGAACCTGTCATAAAACAAAGAAGAAAAATAACTGGGAGTGTAAGTCAGTGATAGAGAAATCATGAGTTCAATTCTTCATATTGCTAACTAAGTTAGAAATATGAAACAAAAATATGATTAAAATTAATACTATTAATATTTTATTTATTATATAGACTTCTCTCTAGCTGTAAATTCATCATAATTTTGCATGGGCATTGAAACCAGTGTTCTAACAGATTGCAGAGAAAGCACAGAAATTTTACAGAATGAATTATATTTTCAAATTAAATCAAGTTTTACACTGTAACAAATTGTGTAGATAAAATGTGAATCAACAGACTCCTGATTAAAGTAGATAATATTTCCTCATTATATGTCAAAACAAGTTCAATGTTTAAACCTTAGGAAATAAGACACCATTTAAGATGGGGTGATTATCACAGCTCTCTTTCTGTTTGATATCCCAATTCTGCCTGTGTATGAGCCTGAAAATGACTGGTATGGTGATATGTTTCTCTAATTTCAGTGACTCAGGAGATTGTGACAGGGAGATTTCACATTCAAGGCCAGCTTCAGCAACTGAGTAAGTACCAAAGCAAACAAAAATAATGACTGTGTTGGTCAAGGTGCACACAAGTCTAATTTCAGAAGGATGGGATAATGAGGCAGGAAGAAGGTAAATTCAAAGTCACCCTCAGCCAAAGTAAGACTCTAGATAACTCAGTGAGACTCAGTCTCTAAGTATAATACAAAATATGGCTGGGGATGTGGCCCAGAGTAAAGTGCCCCTGGCTTCAATCCCTAGTCCAATAAAGTAAAATAAAATAAAATGGAGCTGGGGATGTGACTTTGTGCTTATATGCCCCTGGGTACAATCTCTGGTACAAAACAAACAAAAATTCTGTGCTTTTGAATAAGTATCACTATCTAACATCCAAGAGAATATGAAAATATTGATAACACATGTAGCCTAGAGGAGGTTAGTTTTGACTTTGAGATAAGGTAGAGTTGACCCTGAATTCCAGTAAAGTTACTTAGTAGTTGTGAGACTTAGCAAATATTCTTTCACAATGAACCCCTATGTAAACCTCATCAATTACAAAAGGCATAATAATAATAAGTGCCAACATGTAACAATTCTGCAGCTTGATCTATATACAGAAAGTTGATGTTGTTTTTACTCCTAGTCTAGAAAAATGTGGAATGTGTTTTCAAAACGTTAACATGGTCTTTTATTATTTTATGGATTATGTAATGCTTGTCTATGAAAAAGTAATAGTCAGGTATCTGTTCTAGAAACATTTTGAGTGCTTTTGTTTTTGATTTCAGAATACTGTTATTTCCATGAGAACGAGCCCACAATATTTTTTTTGATAATGAGTTATCCTGGAAAAGAAAATCAGGGTGCTTTATTGGCAGCCAGATAACACTCTAAAGTTCAGTGTACTTACAAACCATCAGCTAATCATATGCAGCAAGGATTCCAGGTGAACGGAGCCTAAATTGATGACCATTCCATTCTTATTATAAGCTAATAAGTTTTAGAAAGAGTTAACTAGTGACAGATAATTAATTAATTTACTCACTATAGGCTGCATGCCAGGATTCAATCACATGATGTGCAAAAGTTGTATGTAAAACAGCAGTCATCTTATAGATAGTAATTTATTTTAATTTTTTCTTCATTAAAATTTTGTTGACTCTCTTAATAAACTGTATTGAACTATAGAAAAATATTTATAGATATATATGCCTTTAATTATGCAAATATTCTCGCAGAACCTAATAAATTTGGTATGAATTTTAGCACAATTATAAAAACCAAATATCTCAATTCTGCCTCTAGGGTCAAGGTAAAATTGCAAATAAGTTTCCCTTCAATGTATTTATACTGTAGAATCTGGGCTACAGAAAAATCTGAAGACCTGGCACCATCCACCTTTTGGGACACCAATTCTTTATGTTTACCATGTGATACCTGAAATGGGAATGAATCTGTTTTTAGAATCTAGTGAAAAACAATCCCCACATTTGTACAGTTCTGGATTGGAGCTGCCAGCGGTCTCAATGTGCACTGTCTCTCCTGTTCTTTGGCCCTGTTGAGAATTTGTCCAGGAAGTGTATTCTATCACCTAGTGTCAGGGGCTAGAAGGAAGTTCTCCTTCTAAGAATAGCCTGACCTTTACAAGAAACAGCCTGTGGCCATCTATCTTCCTGAAACATCCTGCGGTTATCTCACTTTGTGCAGACATCCAGCAATTGCCGATAAGAGAGCTTCCCCATCCCCAGCATATAAATACCTCTGTGTGAACAATAAAAGTTTACAGCTTGATCAGAACTCCTGTCTTGCTGTCATCCCTCGTGTCTCTTGTCCCTTCATTTCTCCCCACCTAGGTTCGCCGCCCACGTTGATGTGTCCTGCCGGTCGGGACAACCTAGGATATAAAACTGCATGGTTCAGGCCTTTCATCTTGCTGATGTCAATTAATTCATAGCTCTCAAACAGGAAATTTTGAAGCAGTAAACTGAAATCTGCCTGAGACTTCAGGTAAATAGTGAATGTTAAAATGGATTTCCAAAAGTACATGTATGTATTAGTAAATTGATAATGTCAAGCTATGATAGTATATGAATATAGTGTTTTTAGTTACAATTTGTTTAAGCTCTTATTTTCTTTTTTCCTTCTCCTCCTTTCCTCCTCCTCCTCCTTGTTTTTTATTTAAGGACAGGGTCTTAATGAGTTCTTTAGTGCCTTACTTTTTGCTGAAGGTAATATTGAACTCACAGTTCTCTTGCCTCCTCCACCTGAGCCTCTTGGATTACAGGTGTATGTCACTGTGCCTGACTTTTGTTTTTCATTTGTAATGTGAATAGTAAAAACTTTAAAATTATACTTGTGAGTCTCTTTTTTAGGGATGAGAGATATGGGGACATTGATGCCTTAGGAAATTGCTAATGAGTTTAAACTTCAAGCTGTTTTTCATAAGATCAGAGAACAGAAAAGTTAAATAAAAATTTAAAGTAACTTTGATATCATTTCCATAAATAAAATATATACATATTTATCACAAATTGCTTTAACATTATATACAGTGATAAGTTCAATGCACTTCTGTCTGGGATAGGTCCTACTATTGGGAGCAAATTCTGCCTCAAAGTAAATCCATCCCAAGACACTTAATGCAATTCACAGCTACTCAAAATAATAATAAGAGGCATCATAGGAAAAATTTATACCCTCTCTGAAGATATATATCTATATATCTATATCTATATCTATATGTATATCTGTATCTATATCTATATGTATATCTATATCTATATATATATTTACATCCCCAGCCCTTTTTAATAATTATAGATATAGATTGATTATATATAGATACATATAATTATTAGATTTTTTTCTTTTTTTTTAATGTGATGCTTGGTGTTAAACCCAGTACCTCACACATACTAGAAAAGCACTCTACCACTTAACAACAACCCCTGTCCCCACAGTCCTTCACTTACTCTTTTTTTTGTGTGTGTATGTGGTGCAGGAAATTGTATCCATGGCCTTGTATAACCAAAAAAAAGCACTCTACTAAGCTGTATCCTCAACTCTGATCATTAATCTTTCAACAATGAAAATGGGGAAGTGCCTGAAGCCTTTTACAACCAGTATCTTAGGTGAAAACTGTCCATTCCTCACACAGCCAGTGATGGATTCCACAATCTTCTGTTCCATTGGTGTCTGGAGCCCAGCATTTTTTCAATTTCTTTGTAGGCTTTCTGTCCTGGATCAGGAGCATAAGTTTCCTTGCTACACAGAAGCTGAAAACAAATCACAGGGCAAATGCTGAGAACACTAAAAGCCAGGAAATGATAAGTGTGCTTGTTTTCCTGAGACTGGGAATAAAAGTTGTTTGAAGCTGGTAGAAGTAGCAATGGCAGGAACTGGAAATTGTGACTATGGACTCCCCCTGGTTCTCTCCAGTGTCTGGGACAGCTCAGCCTTCCCCCTGTGACTAGTCTAGTGAAGCTTAGATAAGCAATTGAAAACCAAATAATTTTGTTCCATCATTGTATGGAGTTTTTAGCTTCTTTCTGAAGCCCTTTGTGGACATTCATGTGCCACAAGTCCAGCATGTCCTCAAATTATTATCCCAGTGCTGAAGACTGGGATAATTATCAGGAGAGAACCCCAACTCCATTTGTTGTATTCATGCGTTATAGAGACTGCTGATTTTAGGGCTTGTTACTCATGAGTTTTTGTTTTGTTTTGTGTTTTCTTTTCTTTTTGGTACCAGAAATACAATCCAGAGTATTTTTCCACTGATTTACATCCCCAGCCCTTTTTTGTATTTTTATTTGTAGACAGGGTCCCTTTGAATTTTTTAGGTTCTTACTAAATTTTTGATGATGGCTTTTTTTTTATTGGTTGTTCACAACATTATAAAGCTCTTGACATACTATATTTCATACATTAGATTGAAGTCGGTTATAAACTCCCAATTTTACCCCAAATGCAGATTGCAGAATCACGTCGGTTACACATCCACAATTTTACATAATGCCCTATTAGTAATTGTTGTATTCTGCTACCTTTCCTATCCCCTACTATCCCCCCTCCCCTTCCCTCACATCTTCTCTCTCTACCCCATCTACTGTAATTCATTTCTCTCCTTGTTTATTTTCTCATTCCCCTCACAACCTCTTATATGTAATTTTGTATTGCAATGAGGGTCTCCCTTCATTTCTATGCAATTTCCCTTTTCTCTCCCTTTCCCTCCCATCTCATGTCTCTGTTTAAAGTTAATCTTTTCTTCCTGCTCTTCCTCCCTACTCTGTTCATAGTTGCTCTCATTATATCAAAGAAGACATTTGGCATTTGTTTTTTAGGAATTGGCTAGCTTCATTAAGCATAATCTGCTCTAGTGCCATCCATTTTCCTGCAAATTCCATGATTTTGTCATTTTTTAGTGCTGCGTAATATTCCATGGTGTATAAATGACACATTTTTTTAATCCATTCATCTATTGAAGGGCATCTGGGTTGGTTCCACAGTCTAGCTATTGTGAATCGTGCTGCTATGAACATCGATGTGGCAGTATCCCTGTAGCATGCTCTTTTAAGGTCTTCAGGGAATAGTCCAAGAAGGGCAATAGCAGGGTCAAATGGTGGTTCCATTCCCAGCTTTCCCAGGAATCTCCAAACTGCTTTCCAAATTGGCCGCACCAATTTGCAGTCCCACCAGCAATGTACAATTGTACCCTTTTCTCCACATCCTCGCCAGCACTTGTTGTTGTTTGACTTCATAGTGGCTGCCAATCTTACTGGAGTGAGATGGTATCTTAGGGTGGTTTTGATTTGCATTTCTCTGACTGCTAGAGATGGTGAACATTTTTTCATGTACTTGTTGATTGATTGTATATCCTCCTCTGAGAATTGTCTGTTCAGGTCCTTGGCCCATTTGTTGATTGGGTTATTTGTTATCTTATTGTCTATTTTTTTGAGTTCTTTGTATACTCTGGATATTAGGGCTCTATCTGAAGTGTGAGGAGTAAAAATTGGTTCCCAGGATGTAGGCTCCCTATTTACCTCTCTTATTGTTTCTCTTGCTGAGAAAAAACTTTTTAGTTTAAGTAAGTCCCATTTGTTGATTCTTGTTATTAACTCTTGTGCTATGGGTGTCCTATTAAGGAATTTGGAGCCCGACCCCACAATATGTAGATCAGAGCCAACTTTTTCTTCTATCCGATGCAGTCTCTGATTTGATATCAAGCTCCTTGATCCATTTTGAGTTAACTTTTGTGCATGGCGAGAGAAAGGGATTCAGTTTTATTTTGTTGCATATGGATTTCCAGTTTTCCCAACACCATTTGTTGAAGATGCTATCCTTCCTCCATTACATGCTTTTAGCTCCTTTATCAAATATAAGATAGTTGTAACTTTGTGGGTTAGTCTCTGTGTCCTCTATTCTATACCATTAGTCCACCCGCCTGTTTTGGTACCAGTACCATGCTGTTTTTGTCACTATTGCTCTGTAATATAGTTTGAAATCTTGTATCACTATACCGCCTGATTCACACTTCCTGCTTAGAATTGCTTTTGCTATTCTGGGTCTTTTATTTTTCCATATGAATTTCATGATTGCTTTCTCTATTTCTACAAGAAATGCCATTGGGATTTTGATTGGCATTGCATTAAACCTATAGAGAACTTTTGATAATATCGCCATTTTGATAATGTTAGTTCTGCCTATCCATGAATACAGGGTATATTTTTCCATCTTCTAAGATCTTCTTCTACTTCTCTCTTTAGGGTTCTGTAGTTTTCATTGTATAAATCTTTCACCTCTTTTGTTAGGTTGATTCCCAAGTATTTTATTTTTTTTGAGGATATTGTGAATGGAGTGTTTTTCCTCATTTCTGTTTCAGAAGTTTTGTTGCTGATATACAGAAATGCCTTTGATTTATGCATGTTGATTTTATATCCTGCCACTTTGCTGAATTCATTTATTAGTTCTAGTAGTTTCTTTGTAGACCCTTTTGGGTCTTCTAGGTATAGAATCATGTCATCTACAAATGGTGATAATTTAAGTTCTTCTTTTCCTATTTTTATGCCTTTAATTTCTTTTGTCTGTCTAATTGCTCTGGCTAGTATTTCAAGGACTAAATTGAATAGAAGTGGTGAGAGAGGGCATCCCTGTCTTGTTCCAGATTTTAGAGGGAATGCCTTCAACTTTTGTCCATTCAGAATGATGCTAGCCTGAGGCTTAGCATAGATAGCTTTTACAATGTCAAGGTAAGTTCCTGTTATCCCTAGTTTTTCTAATGTTTTGAACATAAAGGGATGCTGTACTTTGTCGAATGATTTCTCTGCATCTATCAAGATGATCATATGGTTTTTATCTTTAAGTCTATTGATGTGGTGAATAACATTTATTGATTTCTGTATATTGAACCAGACTTGCATCCCAGGGATGAATCCTACTTGATCATGGTGCACAATTTCTTTTTTGATGTGTTTTTGTATTCGATTCACCAGAATTTTATTGAGGATTTTTGCATCTAGGTTCATTAGAGATATTGGTCTGTAGTTTTCTTTCTTTGAGGTGTCTTTGTCTGGTTTCGGAATCAGGGTGCTGTTGGCCTCATAGAATGAATTTGGAAGAGCTCCCTCTTTTTCTATTTCCTGAAATAACTTGAAAAGCATTGGTATTAATTCTTCTTTAAAGGTTTTGTTTGATGATGGCTTTTAACTCATGACTCCAGAGATTTTTAAATGAAAAGGAAACTTTATCTCAAATCCAAAACAAATCCAGAACTTCAGCTTAAGTCTTCTTAGGTCAGAGAATAAACCCGTAGTTTTCTAGCTCTTTGTTCACTTTTCTGTTTGTAATGTTTATTTCTGTTCACAGTGAATAAGTATAAAATAGAATAGATAGTATAATGACCCTGTAATGACGATAATGGGCTTCATTGTACCACACTTCAAGGCTAACTGGAAGATATGTTAATGAGCACCATTAAGGCCTATTTCAAATGTAGAAACCCTTTTAACCCATTTGGGAGTACACCTCCAACAAAGTCCTTTGTTCCTGGGGTGATTCCAGGAAGAATGAAAGTGAATCCATATGATAGTCAGGAGGCCTTTTCCAAAGACTATTTTAAATAAATCTTTCTTAATATTTGGCCCAAAAGCATCTGTAAACTTCTAAGATGGCACACCAAAATGAGTTTTTCTAGTATCATTCCCCTTTCCACAAGGTGGGAGTTCTATTTTTTCTTGCTTAAATAAATACATGTATTTTTCAAAATTTCTGACACAAGCATCCAGATACAATTGGCAAAGTTAGAAATTTTGTTTTAACTCAAAACTCCACTTTCAACATAGTCAATGGTTATTTTCCCATGTTTCATAAAAGTCACAGATTTCCCTTACTATAATATTAAAGGATTATTTTCTTCTGCATCAGGCTATCTGTAAGTTTGCATCAGCAATCAAACTGTATTCAGTATTCAAAAAATAAACTGCAACTACAATTATATTAAAGATAGACAAAATTTATGATGATTCCAAAAAAAGCAGTGTTTAATTGCATCTATTTATATACTTCAGCAATGTATCTATGAAAAAGTTGTTAATGAGCCACGTCTCTCATCTACTTAAGACCAAAATTTTGGTTTCAGTTACCCATATTTCTGTTTATCTGTTAATCATTCAGAAATGATTAGGCACACATCCTTTCTGTAGGAAAAATGTCAATAATAAATAAAAAATTTGATTAATCTATGTGATGCTAAGAAATTATCTACTGTATCATATACTAGCAACCTATTGCATCCACAGAATTTTCAAATTTCCATTTTGAATATTTTGTATATTTAGCTAGATCAACCTATTATTTAGGAACATGTTTCACCATAGAACATGAGAAAAGTTCTCATGTAATCACACCTTCAAGAGAGACATAGTTGAATCTTATAGTAAACTGATATTTAACATTAATTTATAATACAGTTGATGAAATAGAAGGTTTGTTTTAAGAAAACATAAACTAAGATTGGGTTGATTCATCAAATAAAACTGTACCTAGGTGGAGGAAAAGTGATTAGGCATTTTGAAGTACATGATACAACCAAAAAAGTGATTTCTAAAATCTCTTTGAGCTCTTGGGATTCAAGGAACTCTTAACAAGATTATTATGAACTTTTCAAGATTTCAAGGTCTTACTGATCAGTGAACCACTCCATTTTTGAAATCAGAAAAATAAAAATTTAAAATAGAAGATGATACAAGGAACCATGAAAATCATCTTTAAAAATAACAATTACAATTTTTAAAACACCTGCAGTGAGAAATTTAAATGTGGGAAGGAAGAAGGGAGAGAAGAGACTAAGGGAGAGCATAAGCACTAGTTTAGGACAGCTGTCCACATACCCTAGACTCAGCTTGCCACTCCATCCATCATTCTCCTCATGTTTGGTTCTTAAACTTTTGGTGCTCAAAAATACAGTATTTGAACTTTTTGCAATTGTAATATAGCCTGTGCACTTTCCATGATAAGAAACAGTGTCTAGAGAGGTAGGTAATTAGAACTGAGTTCAGAACTTTCGTACATTCAACTCCAAGTTTAGAAATGCCACTTTTCAGGCTAGAGTAACTTCCTGGTGAATCAGGTTTAAAGGCTCAAAAACAGTAGCATAGTCACTCATCACTTGTTATTTTACAGCTCTTAGTTTATTCAACATTAATTGAGTAACAACCCAAATTTTAATATTCTTCACATACATAGTACATCATCTTTTGGTGCTTCAGTTTCCTCATGTGCACAAAAGAAATAGTAGTAAGTCCAACATCATAGGGTTAGAGAAAAGCCAATTGAAATTTTACAAATCTCTTAGAATACTGTGCTGAAATTGCCTGGCAGAGTCATTTGAACTGTCATTATGTAATGACTTCCTTTTTCTCTGATTTTATATTTATTCAGTTATTCTGGACATTTCCAGCTCCCATGGCTATAATGGTGGTGGGAAGTCATCCACCTCTCAAGCACACCTCAGTGGGATTAATACCAAAGTAATACAAGGGCTGGGGCTCTTGTCCATGTTGCTCCCTGCCATAAAGATCACCATGTATGATGAGGGTCCTTGTAATCTGCAGCTCAGTGTTCTGCCATAAAAACTCTAGCCACTTTGAATTTGGTGGCATTATGGAAAACCAGGAGGAAACCTTAGCACTTGGACCATTCTGGGAGAGACTCTGCAATTTAATCTAAAAGGCCAGAACATTCTGTCAAATACAATCAGAATTAGGACCTATTCCCAGGATGAAACTGCCCAAGTTGGCTTGTCAGGATTTTGATAGCATGACCTCCTTCCTTTTGGCCCCTTCTCAGGTTGTGAATGAGCATGTAGGAGGAGGGAGGGAGGGGAAGAGAGAGAGAGAGAGATAGAGATAGAGAGAGAGAGAGAGAGAGAGAGAGAGAGAGAGAGAGAGAGAATGGAGGGAGGAAGAGGGACAGATAAATATGAAGACAATAGAATCAGGTCATATCCCAGGACTGCCTCACCTGCTTTATTTTCTCACTCCTGGACAACACTTGAAAAGGTACAACCCTGCCACACGTAGCACCAGGACAACCCAAGAACATCCATGTAGTGAGTTTGTCCAAATTAAAAGGACCTTTCAGTGACACTGAACCCAGTGGATCCCTGCTCTGTTTATAGGAACTGATTGTTTAGTTCGAGTCTGGTCTCTAAGCATAGGAAATGAACTATCCTGGGAACAAGCCAGTACCTACATCTCAGAGATGACCTGTGAATCCCTCTGCCATTTCTTTTGACTTTGAAAGGAGAATGGTTCAAGGGTGAGCCACTTAGGTTGTTGGTAGGGGTGGCCCTGACACCAGGCATGTTTGGATGCTGGTGGTTTCTCAGTGTGATTTGGGGGATTTATTTTAGATTCCTGATAGAATAACAGATCTGTGACCCCTTTCTCTCTCCCAAAGATCCACAAAAAAACCGCTTGAGCCCTTGGTTGGAGACAGTTTCAAGGAAACCCCATTAGGATTCAGATGCCCCCAGGAAGAAGGGTGTGGCTATGAAGAAATCCTTTTCCCTCCAGTATCATCCTGGAGGCCGAGACTGGAGCCAGTTTGTCTCTCAAAGTACAATACCATTCCTGGGTTTTTGCTTGTTGAGTTTTTCAAGGGTATGTGATAAGGACCAGGATTTGGGACCCACTTAAACTTTAAATATCTAACCCAGAACTTGTTGCACTGAAGCCCAAAGGTGCAGCATCTCCAGAGAACTAGTTTAGATTGTGCCTGAAGCTGCTCCCTTTGCTGCCATGTTGGGTTAGTGAGCCTGAGAACCAGACCTACTGAGCCTGAAGGAAGAGACTTGGGTGAAACTGTTGGGCTTGGTAAGGCTTCCCCACAGACTCTCTCTCTGGGAAGGAAAATAATAGTGTCCATTTATTTGCTTTCTCTTCTGTTACCTGTTGACCCTCTCTTCTATGCCAGACAGTACTCTAGGGCCAGGTGGTGACTAGGTGTCAGGTATGATTAACAGTGAAAAAATTCAGCCTCTGATCCTGAGCTGAAAGCATTTTCAAGGCAATCTGTGTGTTAGGTGCCAGGCTGGAGCACCAATAACAGCTAAAAAGAGCTGTCCCTGCCCTTAAGGACTCAGGAGTCCAGTGAGGAAGATGAACATTAATCAAATAAGTGCCTAAATAAATGTATTAACACTAATAATGGAGAATTGTGTACAGAAAAGGTCAAGGTGTCCTGAAAGAGCAGAGAGATGAATGGGCCTGGATGTGGGGACAGAGAAGGACCATGCACATCGGATGGTTTGTTGTCTATTGAGCATAGAGATGACTGATGGATTTAGGTAGGTGCCATATTTTTTAGTTTTCACCAAATTGTCCTGAGGATGATCACAAGCAATAAAGTCTCAGGGAGAGTTTGTGTCCAAAGAGAGGTTGAGGATTCCACCAGGTGACTGGCACATGGAGGCTCTGGCCTTGACCTGTGGGTCTGTAATAGATGTGGTTAAATAACATTTTTCTTATACTTCATTTCTCAGTTGCCTCATTGAGTGAAGGTGTAAACAATGTCATGCTCACATGTTATTTTCTGCCTTTTACAGGTGCATAGTGGTCCTGCCACTGTACTCAGAAATCTTTATAGAGAGATGGTCCTATGTTCCTTTCTTCAGTTTCATGCCTTCAGATACTCACAAGCAAAGGCTTTGTTGGGAGAATTCCTCAAAGAAGCACTCAGGACCTGCCAACATGGTACAATCTAGAGCAAATCCCAATAGCAGAGAGCTTCCACACCTTCATTTGAAAAATTTGACTATTTTATCTCTTTTATGCCCAGCATTTTAACAGGCACCCAATTAAAGGCAAGAAAAGCATCAGAAATGGCCTCACCCTAAAAAGTTCACAAGACCATTCAAAAGGAATTTTCACTCATTTATTCAACAAGTAATGAGAACCTACAATGTACCAGACATAGAAGCAGGATTTGGAGGCCATGCTCATAGTTGCAGCTAAGCACAATCCCTCTTCATGGTGCTGGTAATCTAGAGGAGGGAAAGTGAAATTCAAACCATTGATGCATACGGCAATTTCAAGTGTCTTACCTGCTTGGCTAATCTAAGAACTATTGGAGGTCATGACATTTAAACAGAACCTTGAGTGTGTCCAGAGCATTCTGGACAGAAAGAGCACTTGGAGGCTTCTGAATCTCCACAGCAATTGGCTCATTTAAGGAATAAGAAGCATTGAGTGTAGCTAAATAATAGCAAGGGGTCAAGTGTTTGGTTGGCCAGTAGGTACAGTGTGGATTTTATTTTGAATGAAGGAAGTTTTCCACAGGCAAACATGCTTCACTTCAGCCAGAACCTACCTGTCAATCTGGGGGAGATTCTGTAGATCAGTGAAATTTTGAAAGGGACAGACTTGGGATTCTCAGTACTCAGAACCCTAAATAAACAGACATTTGGAAAGGAAAGATGTCAATTTTAGCCTATTTTTGGATAAAAATGAACAGTGCCTCCTCTCTAGGCGGATTTCCTGGACCTGAGAGGATGAAAGTAAAACGTGAATCAACCACAGGACAGGCTCATGCTTGTAGCTTGGCATCTGTTCCCTACCTTCTGGATTCAAAACCCCACGTTTCTTCCATGAAATTATTGCTTCCCTGATTGGGGAAAATGGTTTGGCTCTTCCTACTCAGAAGTGTTTTTCACCTCCTACCCCCACATCAAAGTGACTGGCTCAGGGATGGCACAGAACTCAATCAAGGCAATAAAACCCAAGAAGAGATTGCCAACAGTCTGCTGGCAAAACACACTTCCTGTCTTTCCCTGGGAGCCTTCAGAATGAAGATGTGAACTTTAGAATAACTGCAGCTATTTGTGACCTAGGGGAAGATTCCAGAAGTGTTAGGGAGTGTGGAGAAGCACAGTGTGACTCCTGAGGATAAAACCAGTCATACAGAAGGCTGGGTGAAAGATAGAGAACTCAAAGTCCTTGTCACTGTACTGAGGCCCAGGATCAAATCTTATCTGCAGCCTGAGAAATCCTGGATATTTTAGTAGCCTTGGCCAGTTCAATGTTCTTTGTTACAAAAACCATTTTTGTTGAGTATTCATGTCTTTCAACATAAAAAGTCCATGTGACAAAACTTGCAGTAGATGCCTGATAGTGAAGAGGGCCTCTGTTCATCCTTGATCCCTTGGAGGAAGTAAACCAACCTCCCCCCCAAAAAAAAAAACAAATAAAAAGTCTCTTCTCCCAATTCTCTCTTTCAGTGTTTCCAGCCCTCCCTCACCATACCAGTGTTACTCTCATGGAAAGGCAGAGGAAGCAGAGGAGAAAAGGAAGCCTGTTTCCAGGCTACATCACCACACTGTGGGGAGCAGGGATAAAGCATGAGAGAGGCAGCTCCAAGACTGACATTTCAGTATAGAAATAACAGGATAAAAATAAACTCCAAATTTCTGCACCTGGCACTTTCTTCTCTGCTTCACAGTTCATATCTCTTTCGGCTTTGGGGACAGAAATGTTCTTTTCAGGTCACCATTTGGCCTTCCTCATCCAAGCCCTGGGCAGGGAGGAGGAGGTGTGGGTCATTGTCTCCAATCTGTTCACACCTGCCAATTCACATCTTGGGAGTCATGTGACACCCCCCTTCCTGCAGCCCCTCTTATTATTTTTCAAATAACCTTTGATAGGATGCTCCAAACACATGGTGGTTGAGCAAGGCTGGGCTGAGGTCTCCACCTTCTAGAGGGTGTCAGAAAAATGAATTGATTTGTTCAAAGTCACACGGCTAATTTGTACTTACTGTATTCTGGTCTCATGCCAGGACCTTTTCTGCTTGTCTCTGAGCAGGGACAAAAAGAACTTGCTTTTTCTGCAGAGCTTACATTCAGCCAAGTAAGCCTGGTACCAGGCTGTTACTATGTGTAGCCTTCACATCATCTGGGATATAAGCATCCTGTGTGCCACCTGAGAGCCACACCCCTCACAGTCACACACTTTGTTAGAGCTTTGTGTTCACCAGGAAGCAGTCTACTTGTTTAACACAGAAGAACACTGGGGGCAAGTCAGTATCAGGGACACAGCCACAACTGCTGCTGAAGTGCACAGAGGGTCTGTGAGCCTCAGGTTTCTCATCTATCCCATGCTGGTAAAAATACATCTGCATTGTAGGATTGTTGCAGGGCCTACATGAGTAAGTCATGCATGATGTAAACTGAAAATAGAGAGTTTCACTTCTTCCTTTACAAACTTATTGCCTTTTTATTTTTTATTCTTGCTTATTGTTACTGGCAAGAATTTTCTAGTACAATGTAGAATAGAAGGGGCAAGAGTAGGCATCATTTTCTTGCTCCTAATGGTAAGGGGAAAGCATCCAGTCTTTCATCACTGAGTGTGGTGTTAGCTCTGCATTTTTATCTTTGTAGATGTCCCTTATCTGGTTGGGAAAGTTCCCATCAATTCTTAGTATGTTAAGTGTTTTTACTGGGTAGGATGTAATTCACTTTTTTCTCTCAACATAGTAAGGTTTACCCATGTCTCACCATAGATTGAACAGTCCCCCTTCAACTGAAGGTTTTGTAGGGGAGATAGAGAATAAGGATAAATCACTTAGTGCCCCTCTCCTCTAATTACATCTTCTTTTTTTCTTCAGCCACTATCTCCCCACCTCTCTGCACATCTGTTTCTCACCAGAAAAACAATCTCCTCTTTTATCCACTTGCCTAGCAGAGGGTCTCAGCAAACAGAAACCCTCTTCCTCTTGGTACATCTGGAGATAATTATAAAAATGTGGGAATTCCACAGAATAAACCTTTCCCACTGCTTGGGGGGGGGTGGAAGGTAAGCTGCAGGTCTCCCTGAAAGAGGGTGGGCTTGAGCCTACATGAGAAGAACAGGTAAGACATTGCCAGGGGAGAGAAGAAACAGCACGAGCAATGGCACCTTATGTTGTGCCCTGCCATTAAATCAATCTGAATTTAGCCCATAACAATGTCCAGGTAGTTTGGCCTTGGTTGTAATTAAAAGAGGATCTTCTGCCCATATGATGTTTGCACTCATTGGCTCTATAGATTCAATATAATTTTTGGCCTCAACAATCACCCTGTCCAATATGGTCACAATTGGCCACATGTGGCTTTAGAAATATAAACTCATTACAACTAAGTAGCACTAAAAATTCAGTTTCCTCTTTGCACTAGATACATTTCAAGTGATCAATAGCCACATGTAGTTAGTGATTGTCATATAGAACTGTAGAACATTTCCATCATCACAGAAAGATCTCTTGGAAATCATTACTCTTGTATTGAAGGGAGAGAAGATGAAATTAAAGAAGATAACTTGGGACCTTGAGCCAAACAGCTAAGCCTGTATAAAGTGAATGCAGCCTGGTAGAGGTTTGTAGGTTGGGTTTCTGTTTTGGCTCTGTCCCTTCTAATTTTGCAACTCTTAGCTAAATTATGTCTCTTCTCTGGTTTTGTCATTGACATGAAAATGCAATTGTTAGGCAATGTAATCCTAGGAGCTTATGCCATAATTTATAGTTTCTGTTGTTGTTTAATAGCCAGAAAGAGATATATGAAAGAGTTTCTTCCAGATGCACAGAAAAAAATACTTGGACTTGGGGAGTTCCAATGGCTCCAACAGTGCTCAGCTGAACCAGCTGGGCAAGTCAGTTAACATCTCTGAACCCCATTTCCACACCTGTGAAAGTGAATAAGAATTTTATGAGTATAAATTGAGATAATTTAAAAGAAAGCATGTTGAGAAGAGAACCAGATGCCAGATAGTCACTAAAAAAACATAAACAAAGCTATTTTCCAAATTGATATGACCACAGAATATCATTATTATCTCCTCCTCCTCCTCATTTTTCTTTTAATTCTCCCAAAAATACCCACAAGCTCTAGTTACAATAGTGTGGAGTACACTTGGGAATTGACCTTCAATAGGAACAGAGCACTCTCTTAGGCCACAGCTAGAGTCAATGGCTATCACCCAGTGTTGTCTCTGAAAATTATCTGTTCTAAGATAGAATTGTGAAGGTCGGTGTTGGATGACACCAGAGAGATTGCTTGGGCTACAATTGCTGGGAGGAATGCAGAGAAGGAAGAGAGAGAAACCTTTCAGGAAAGGCACAGGATTGCAAAGAAATCCTACAATTCCTTAATAGTTACAGACTTCGGCATCATCATTGGCACTGTCTGCCATCCTCAGAATGACTGAAAGGCAGGTGGTATTATACCCATTTCACAGGTGAGGAAGCCAAAGCTCAGACATTAAGAAACTTACACATTTTTCAACATGCAGTGAATGGTAGTACTGGGATTTGAAACCAGGCTGCCTGAATCCAAAGCCCTGGAACTTTGGTCTCAAAGAACTTAAAATATCATGACCCTCAGACTCTAAATCTATAACAGATGAAGAAGCCAACCGCTTGCAGTTTGGAAACACAGCATTGTAATGACTAAATTTTTCTTATGGCTACATGAGCTGTTTAAGTGGGATGGGCTTCATCCATTATCTTTCCCAAGTTTATCCATCTTCCCAACAAAGATGAATCAAAAAGCCCCAAAACAGAGCTAAAATAGCCCCTCATCCTTGCCACTTCCCACCCCTACTCATCTGGGAATCACCCACATTAAGTAGGCCAGTACCAAGCCTAAGGTTCCAGAAGTGTTGGAGAGGCTTATACCCACATTCTGGACCTGAGTGAAACCCAGATAATCAGTTGAGACACTGAGTCCATGATCTGTTGGGAAGGAATGGGTGGGTGTGACATGGAACAGGAACTCTGTGGGTGATGTGTGTCTTGTTGAATTGTGCAATCTCTATCCTAGAGACTAGGTATTGATCAACTGCAATCAAAAGCAGCAGTGATGAAGTATTTATTTTTAAAAATCTGACATTTTAAGGGTATGGAAACCTTTGACTCTGTAGCAATCTGGTCCAACTTGCAAACAGAAATTCTCATGTAACATCACTAGCACTTAGGGATTGAAAAACAGGTTGGCAGGTCGGTACACAGAAGAGGGGAAAACATTATAAAGACATATCCTTCAGACTATTTTGGCTGAACTTAAAAACAAGCACAGTGTCTTCATTTGCAGTTAATTAGATTAACCCAGCTGGAATTGCAAAGAGGACCACTTTTGCTCCAGTAGCAATTAGAAATTGTTGAACATGTGTTGTCATCTTGCCTTTAAAAATAACCACATGTATGACATATTTTTTCTCTTAGCCAGTGGACTAGAAAACTATTAAAATATTTGCTCTGTGTTCTTATTGAATCAGGGGCAAAGAGCAGGTCTCTTTAGTGTCCTTTAAATAAAGGGGATATCAGGTTACAACAACTAGCCACTTCCCCACTCTTTGAGAATCTGAACCTGAATGGGACTCTTCTATCCAAAACTCTGGTCTGCCTCTCTGGAGGATCAAGCTGCCATCTGATCTTGCCTCTGGCATGTGAAATCCACCCTTGCACATCCCCGTAGGCCAAGTGGCTCTTACTGTCATCCCTGGCAGATTTTATAAAAATAGTGCTCAAATCCCATTTGAAACAATTTTATTTTCCATTGTTTGTCTTTACCATGTAACATCCCAAGGAAATATTGTCACACTCCCCTGGCCCTTAGGGCCAAGAACACTTAGTAGGCAACTCAACAAATATTTGTTAGATAAACCCTGGTGTTTCCCAACTCGGGTAAGGAATGAAAAAAGGCAAGCCAGTTGGTAAGAAGGCTACTGCTTTTGCTATCATTTTAGTCCTTCGAATGACAAGAATGTCTGTTTGGTGTTAATGTTTGCAACATCTCTTTTCTGGCTATTTCCTTCTACTCCACTACTCTACTTTATAATAGAAAGTGCATCTCTGGGCCCAGAGTAAAGAATAACTACCAAAAGTAAGACTAAGAAATATTTGTGTTTGGTTTGCTGAGTGTTTTGTTTTTCCCCCAAAATGTTGGTAGCTCTCCATTTAGGTAGTGATGTAAAGTTTTTCTTTAAAAGAAATTTAAGTGTAAAGGTATTGCTTTTAAAGAAAAATAGTCACAGTGTGGGTAGAATAAAGTGAAAGACTGGAAGGGGCATCCTTACTCAGCCCTAGGAATAGTCACTCAGAGCTATTTGTGGCCAGTGCCTGGCAAAAGGCAGTTCAGTGAACCACCCCCCCCCCCAATAATCTATGTCTCTGCTATAAAGTTCCCGCCTCCTAGTCTCCTCCTTTTCCCACTTTCCCTGAGGCTGACTTCATGGGGTTGTTATTACTTAGAAAGAGACCCAGGATGTTGGGGCACTGTGATAGTAGGAAGCCTGGAATGGGTGGCCCTTTGAGGCATTGGGAAGACATCCCTGGACTACATTCTTTGCTGGGTCATGAAAGTGCAGACAAATCATGCATGTTTCTGTAAATCAGTTGGATAAAATTCATAATGTTACTAATATGCCACCAAAAGTGAGGAACCAACCACTTGCCTGGAGAATCTCCCAGGAGTGAATTGTTTCTGTGCAGTTCTGACTTTTAATTTCCCATCACATAGAGCTGGTCAGTTTATAATGTAGCAGGTTAATAATTAAAATTGGAATTCTGTAACCCTTCAAGATGCAGACTAGCTTGCTCCCACCTTCACTTGAAGAATGCAGGAACTCACCACCAAAATCAGTGGGAACTCCCAGAAGGCTTACTTGAGTGGGCTCTGGTGAGCACAGGGAGTGGGCTTCATTTTTGTCCTTCTCCCTCATGGTCTTTGAACTGTATGAAAACCAGGACTGGTTGCTTTACTTCTTCCCTCATATTCCTTTCTGTTTAATTACTGAATTCTTGCCTCTACCTTCTCCTGACTTCCCCCTAGCTATCTCTCATTAGTATCCCTTGGATCATGGTGAGTAGACCAACTGCTATGTTTATAAGCTGTAGAGGAGGAAATCTGGATTGGCTGTGTGATTTGAAGCAAGCTATTTAACTTCTCTGACTCATAGGAGGGTTGTTAAATTTAGGTCAAATTAAAGAACAGATGTGGGAGCTCCATTGAAAGTTAGAAAAGTAATAACATTTAAAAGATCTATTCAGAGAGCAGAAATTGAGCAACCCTCTTGACAAATAACTCTTAGAAGCCTCTGAAATAAGGTTCCTCCCAGTCAGAAAAACAAATGAGATGAAATTTTCAGCTTCTGCAGTGGTTTTAAGAATGATATTTTTTATAGGTAGGTGTCAATCAGATTCTTCAAGGCATAGTAGATACCCACCACTAGTAACAATTAGTGGTGGATATTAGTTGTTGTTTTGGCCACTCTTTTTCTATATGTTTGAAGAACCCTGCTGTCCTTGTGAGGTAAGTATTGGTTGGCTCCATATGGGAAAATGGAGTGCAGAATTAGTCAATTAGTTCATCAGCTTTCCTAGATCATAAGTGATTAGTTTAAGTGTACATCATTTAATTTGTGTCCCTAAGACTTTTAGAAGAATTTCTGAGATGCAACCAAAGGCCTTTCAAATAAATCAGAACCTAGCTTGATATAGGGCTGGAGCTGCTGTGGCCCTTTTGGCAGGAGGAAGAGAGAATTTGTCTGAGAATGGCCAGCAACAAAAACAGAACAAGATGGAAAGAGACAGAGCTGGGGTTTTATTACTAGAGGTTTTGAATCTAGTTGTGCTTGGACAATTGAGTTTTTGATTATACAAGATATGAATGTGCTTCTTTTCTTTGTCTCTGAAGCCACTAGGGCATGAATTCTGTGTCACTTGCAACCATAAGTCCTGACTGATGTCAATATTCTTAACTCTTTGCTGATAGCTGTTTATTTCTTGATCTTGACCATTTCCAACCCATGGCTTCAGGCCTTAACTGAAAATACTGACCCATCATTGGTCTTATCTTTCATTTGCTTTTTGAAAAAAAAACGAAATTGTTTATCTTGATGGAAAATATTAATCTTTTTCTTTTTTTTTCTTTACATTGGTTTAGGTACCATAAAGATGATAAGAACTATCTATCATATTTATCACATTTATAATAATTTTGTACAATGGCCATTTTATACATAGAACCATGTCTTACCCCCATGCTACAGATGAGGAAACTGAGGATTCAAGAAGTGAAGTGACTTCATGTTTAAGGATACACCTCTCACAGGTGGCAGTCCTACAGTATAAGGCATTTGTTCATAGGAGTTTATTTTTTTCATATATGGCTGTGGAAGATGACTAACAGCATTTCAAGAGATACAGGTAATATCCAAACTCCATGATCAAGGTACTCTGTTTCTTCAGGCTCACCTGTAAGTTCCCACAGCCCTATTCTTCTGTATGAAGTAGCACATCAAGCTTCCCAAAGTTTCAGAAATACCAAGGATACCCAGCATCATTTTCTCGCAGGCTAAGTGTATTTCTTCTTAGATTTTGGAGAAGTGTACATTTTGAATAATGAGGTTTTCCTGGCCATGCCACTGTCTCTCACCTTGGTACCCATTTTCTTTTCCTGCCACATTTACCACTTTCTCTCTCTCATGCTTAATGAGCCATCTGCATTTTCAGAGATCATGGTTGCAAACAACAAAATCCACTGTAGCTGCTCTGAGAAGAAAAGGAGAATGTCAAGTTGTGTTGCGTAACTCTCAGAATCTCCAGCAGCCCCAGGTCATTGGGCTTACAGACTGCACTGCCAAGAGCAACACCTCCATCCCAGCTACAAAGAAAGGAACATACAGGATGGATGGAGCTGATGTATATGATTCATATATAATTGAAGACTCCATGCTCCTCCTGAATCTCACTCTCCATCCCTAGTGAGGGAAAAATGAGTTTCCAGTTTCTACTTTTAGAAGGAAAGACTCTTAAGCTCTGAAATCCCCCAGACCTAGGAACAGTGTGCAAGAGGTATTATCAAACCCTCAAGAATGTTTTCCTGAGACTTCCTAATTCTACTAAGAGGTCACCATTGTCACTAACCCACGTGCTCCTAGGATGGATGACTCCTCATGGTTAGGTGCTGCTCCTGTGTTCTCAATGGACCTCACAGCACTGTTTCTCCATTTATAAGACAGCCCTCATAATCCCCTTCTACCTTTCCACATGGGTAATTTAATCTTATCTCAAAAACTGTATCTTTATAAAAGCCAATGCTTTTCCTACCTATTGTATATGCTCATGGTATCTTGTCTTTTTAAAATTTATCTAGTTGTCATAGTTTATGTATTTTGAAACCTATCTCCATTTCTGGGCTTTAAGCTCCATGAAGGCAGGGAAAGTTACCATTTTGGTTTATCCCTACCTATCTCAGCCATGGCTCCCTGTTTGGTACAGCATGGCATGTACTCCCTAAATGGCAGTTGGATAAAAATGAGCTGAGTGGATCTAGCTATTCTGGACTGATATCAGGGAGAACATCAGACTTCCATCCCAACAACTGATGATCACACAGTTCTTGGCTATTGGAAATGGGCCTGGTATAGGGTTGAGATCAAGTGAAATCAGTAATAAATACCCCCAGAAGAAGGCAGTATACCAAGGAACTTGGAGAATGAGAAGTGGTGGTTACCATTCCCACTGTCCTAGATGTGTGTAGAAGCTGGTAAGAAATACATACCAGTAGCTCTTCTAGGAAACCCTGGCCCCAGTTCTATGGCCTGAAGAGTCTGCTAACAGGAGCCCCACAGAAAAGCAGGACAGAAAGGGGTGGGTAGGAGAAGGCTTCAGCTTCACTTTTGGAGGAGCAAGAAGGTAGGAGGGAAATTGCTCTTCCTTCTGTTAATTCTTGCTTTAGCTTGGCTCATCAGCTTCCTTGGGATTCTCATGCCAGAAAATAAGGCATGGACTTTTCCCAAAGTGTTCTTGCAATATAGAACCATGAACCCCTCCAAGTCTACACATGTGTGTGTGTGTGTGTGTGTGTGTCTGTCTGTATTTGTCTTCTTTCCTCTCCTTCTCTAACAGAAAAACATGCCTAAGTCTCCATTACCTTAAGACATCTTCCCATACTTACCACTTTCTCATTCTCCATCGACAATATTTGAGAACTTGCAGTACATTCTCTTTAACTCCTGGCCATCAAGTTTCTATCCTTTAGCCTCTGGGGATGGCTACTCTGCCCCAAATTCACTCTTGGCCCTAAATCAGTCACTCTTCTGCTTTCTGGTGTCTCTAAGCCTTTTAAGTACTTTATGAAAGCTCTGGACATTCTTTCCACGGAAAACACACTCTACCCCTATGATAATAACCCTTCTTCTGAGGACGGAATCCAAAGGCCTTTTTCAATCCACATTGGGGTAAAGAATACAAACTTGGGCACAAGAGGATTTAAAAATCCTGGATCCACCTTCCCAGTTGCATAAACTTGGGCTTCCATTTCCCCAGTTTAAAAAGGTTATTATAATGTTTACCTTTGTGTTGTTGTGGTGAAGCAACCATGGCATTTAGAAGAGGACTTGGTGTACATTGAATAATCACATGACCATCATCATCCTCTTTAATATTTCAGTCTTATCATTTATGCTCACCAACCTCATGAATTCTAGATCCAACATGGTTCCATATCTGACCCATGGATGTCCCTTCTTGGCTATGTAGTTGACAATATTTAGAAATTAGAAGTTCTCATGAAAATTTGACCTTTGGGCTTCTCTTGGAAAATCAAATCTGAGAATGCTGTTTCCACCTTTCCCCCTGGAGCTGAGTAGTTCTTCAGTTCATGATGGTCCTTCACTGTGCCCAGCACTAAAGCCACAAATTCACAGCACAATGTCATTGTACTGGCACAGTCTTATGGTTCAGAAATGACAGAGTCTTATGGTTCAAAAAAATAAAAGCTAGGCCAAGGAAATTATTTATATATTTACCTATCATTATATTTATTTATTTATTCATTTATTTTGATGTGAGGGATTGACTCTATGGCCTTACACATGGCAAGCAAGTGGTGGGTTAGGAGTGTTGCTCAGTGGTATGACACTTTTTAAAATAGAAAACATCCATTAATTTGTGCAAAAAAAATGTGCATATTGATTTCACATTGCAAACATTTAAGTTTGTTCTCCCAGCTCTGTAGAATTTCTAACGATTGGTCATTTTCTTCATTCTCCCATTTTCTCCACTATCCCAGAAGCACTTGTCTATTCTTCCCAATCCTATTGTGGGTGAAAATGACACCTTCAGACACTCTTTCCTGTCACTAATGAGCCCTTAGTTCCTGAGTGCCATTTAAGGCCCTCCCACTTTTGCCTCCTGCATAAAGTGTCCCTTTTTCAGAGCTAGACCTTTTCTACCTGGAACTTCTGAACTCTGCATCAAAATGTGCCTGGTCTGCACTCCATGGTGGCAAGCTCCTCTAGAGGCATGGTCATTCTTGATTCACTGGTAAAGCATCATTTGTTTCATCAGTGTCTGAGCTTAGCAAAAAGACTTTTGTAGAAAAATGCCTTCGTTTCAAGGTGTGCCTCTGACAGCAGAAATATCAGTCAGTTTGACAGGTTATGGGAAAAGATATTTTAAGGCCCAGCCCTATCAATCACCAGTTGCCTGCAGTGAGGTAGACAACAACACAAAATGCATCTGTTTACAATTGCTACTGTAACATATTACCACAAATCTTAGCTGCTGAAAACAACATCCATTTATTATGTCACAAATCTGCCACTAAGGGGTCCTAGAATGTCCTGGCCCAGCTGGGTCCTCTGCTTAGCCCTCCATCATGATGACTTCAAGCTTCTGGCAGGGCTTCATCCCTTTCTGGAGGTTCTGAGCTGGACTCTGTCTCTGAGGTCATTTAAATTGTAGGCTGAATTCAGTTCTTTGGGGTTGTAGGACTGAAGTTCTCATTTTCAGCTGGTCTCTGTTCCTGGAGGCTGTATGCACTCTTTTTCATGCTTTCCCAGTGGACCCTCCTGGAAGAGCAGCATGAAAGCCTCTCCCTTTGAATCTGTTTAACCTCAGCTACTTCATCTCTCTGACTCCAGCCAGAGAAAGTTCTCAGCTTTTAACTATTCCCATGGGCCCACTAGAAAAATCTAGGATAATTTCCCCATCTTAAGGTCTTTAATTTTAATCACATCTGCAAAGATACCTTTTGCCTTGAAATGTAACTCAGAGGTTCCAGGGACTTGGGCACACACATCTTTGGGGAACCATCCTTCCTCCCACACTAGGCAAGGAGGTAGAATGATAGGATTTACACTCTTGCTCCAACACTTACTCTAACAATGGATGAAATTGTTAACTAACTGCCTGAGTTCCAATTTCTATCTCTTTAGAACGATGGGAGCCAGAGCTTAACAATTTTGTCATCACTCATTATACAAATTCAGGTTCAATAAAATTCACATGCTAAAGCTCTTTCAAAATTCTGCAGACACAGATGTCATTGTCCCATTGGTCTAACACCACATGGTTCTCTGATGGTTCTCATGTGGTGTGGTACCCCTATGCCACCCTCAACAGCTCTTTAACAGGAAGGGGGTGGTTGTAGCAAAATTAGTTAAGAACATAGACTCTGTAGCATGGTTGCCTATGCCTAAATCCTAGCTCTTCTATTTACCTTGTGACCCTGGGCTAATTTTTAAGCTCTGTGCTTCAGTTTCATTATCTGTAAAATAGAAATAATAATATTATCTCTGTAAAGTCATTGCAAGAAGTAAGTGAATTTATATTTGCAAGTACAAGGCATGGTGCCTGGCACATAGTGGCAGCTGCCATCATCACCACATTCACCTCATCATCATCAACCACATTTTCACCTCCCACCAGTGTCCTTCACATCTCTTTTGTCCATTTGCAATCATCATTTTTATGTATGTATTTGCTCAGTGTATATCACTCCCATTAGATTTAAGATTCATAGGGGTATTCAGTTGAAAAGAGATGCTTTTGATTACTTTTTCATTACCTAAGTCATTGAGAATTTATTTTGTAAACAGATTGAAACATTAATCATAAAGAAAATGTGTCCTCTGGATACCATGTATCCTACTTGTTTCTTCTGCCCCTCCTCAGAGAGAGGTAGCTGAGTATAACAATATTAAGTGTTCTGTGGGTGTGGAGAAACCGAAATGCCCAGACCATGTGAACTGATACAGCTACTGCACAGGACAGCTTGGGCAGAAGACTTTAAAATTAAAAATGAGCATTTCTTATGATCCAGCAGTTTCACTTCTCAGAAGACACCTTAGAGCCGCATTAGCAACCTTGTATGATAAGTCACAAATTCTTAATGACAGCAGAAATGAGACAGCCTATAGTTTATCAAAAGAGAAAGAGTTAAATAAAATATAGCAGCCCCTGAGATGCAGGCAAAAAATTCATGAAGAACTTCTCTTTTTGTTTTTCAATTTTATATTTTTATTTGAACTTGACATGTATTAATAAAAAAACAAAACTACTATGAATCAAGTACCATTTTTATCTTTCAATTTTACAACAGGGTTATGAGGTAGGTATTATTACTACCTGTATATTATAGACAAAGAAACTGAAACAGAGATAAGTTAAGTAACCTCCTCCATGGTCATCCAGTGAACCTGGGATTCGCCAGTTTCTAAATGGCCAGTTTCCAAGTAAGTGGGATTACTCATTGTGCTATAAAGTTTTACCTTTTCTGTAATGTGTATAATATAGTAATAGAATATAATTCACACCCTAACACATGCTTGAGAGACCGATGGCTTGTGTAAATTCTGTCTCTGCCCATCCTAACTAGATGAACTTGAGCTTCTCTGTGCCTCAACTTCCCCAATGTTAAATAGAGAAAAATAATATCCAGCTTTGTTTGGCTTTGATAAAGGATACAAATGTAAATTCTGGTGTGGCATTTAAAGTAGCATTGTGCATATTTTAAATATCCACGTGTTCATTGTCCTCTTTATTATTTTAGTTTCATTGTTATTCTCACTAACCTCATTCATTATAGATCTAACCTAAAGGTTGTTCAAAGTTTAAAACTTTACAAGGTGCTTGATCACAAAAGTTTCAAGACAGCTGTAGACCCATATACAGCCATAAAGAGAAGGAAGTCATTCTTGTTGGCTGGCCCTCTCCTGTTTTCTTTGTTTTTCCAGTGTTCAGCAGGCATCTTGCACATAGTAAAAGATCATTAGTGTTCTGGGGGAAAAGGAAAAACCTCCATGTAAAGTTCTGCACTGTTTGACTGCAGGTGGAAAGAAGAACTCAGACTTAGGTCTTTGCATTCCATGCTACCCTTCCTAGGTACATTGACCTTTGGGTTCTGGCTGGGAAGGTGTAGGATGTTCACGTTTCCTGGGGCTTGGAGATAGCGGCATGTGAGTCTGGTAGCAAAGTTAGCAATTCCTGGAGGAGCAATAAGGTATCTAAAAAACACAACTCCTAGAACTGACAAAAAATAGCCAGGTCACAGATGCAAGATCAACATGAAGACCTCCTTTTTTCAAATACTAGAAAGGAAAAATTATATTCAAAATGAAAATCATACTTGTGGTTGTCCATGATGTGGGGTTGGTTTTACTGGTGGTATATTCATATATAAATGAAGGAAATTTATGTCTGATTCATTCTACTGTCTTTCCTATTCCCAGAATAAAATAGTTTTATGAAAGATCAAGTTAAGAAGATGAGATCCTAAGTTGAATAAGTTATACTCCATCTAAGTATGTCAAAATACACTCTGTTGTCAGGTATATCTAAAAAGAACAAATTTTTAAAGAAACTAAAATTTTGGAAAAAAAAAAAACACCACAGTGCTATTCAAAATTACAAAAAAAAATTTACTCAGACATAAACTTAACAAAATATGTACAGAAATGCTGAGAGCCATTGCCAAGTAAGACGCATCGTAATCCTTGCCAGCATACCCCATGTTAATTTGCTGCGACCTTGCTTGTGTGTTTGAGAAAGGTGACCCTGCTCAATCACCAGGGTGGATCCAGGATTAGGGTGTATCTTGCAGGAAGTATCCCCGTCCTTGGGTTTAGGGCGTGACAATAGGAGTTTTAGGGAAGTTGGAGGTTGAAGATTATTCCTGCTGGGAGTAGGGCGTGCCTGCTGCCTGAGTTCCCGCTGAGTTCTCCTGGAGAGAAAGTATTTAGGACTTGAATTGTGCGGGGGGGATGGGATTGCCCCTGGACCTGTGTGGAGGCAGTGTGAGTTCGGAATAAAGAATTGCTGTTTGAATCTACAAGGTGTGTGGTGGCTCGTGATTCTGTGCCAAGCCGAGACATTGGCATCTGGCACAGAAACTATGCACTGACCATTATAAATCATTGATGAATGAAATTTTAAAAAGACCTAAATAAATAGAGAAATGTACTATGGTCATGAAGTGTGAGACTCAACATAGAAAGATGCTGGTTCTTCACAAATTGACTTATATATTTTAATACAGTTTTTATAAAAATCCCTAGCAATGGTTTTGATTTTTGTATTGAAAGGGTAAAGTTTCTAAGCTGGAAAGCTTGAATGTAAAAGATTAGGTATTATTAAGTTCCTCTGTTACACCCAGATTCCTGAGATAGTTAAGACAACACCCTACTGGCCATTTAGCCTAGGGCCCTGTGCAGTTCCTCACAGGGCCCGAACCAATCAGTTTGAATGTGTACCCCGCTTAGGAATGACCAATCAACCCCGCCCCACCTGTTCCCGCCAATGATTGTGCCAATCACGTTTCAGAGTTGTTGTTCAATTTCCCCGCGCCTCATGATGATTTGTTCTGATGTATGCAAAGCCCACCGCCCTCTCCAAAAAGTGTACTTAAGCTCTGCTTGACCTTTGCTCTGGGCTCTGAGCCGCTCTCCCTTCTTGAGTGGGCACAGAGTCCCAGCGCGCTGGAACGGATCCCTAATAAATTTCCCCCCTGCGATTGCATGAAGTGAGTCTCTTGTGTGGTCTCTCCCCTCCGACGCTTCGCTGCACCCCAACAGTATATATAAATAAAATAGTTCTAAGCTTTAAATGGATAAGTAAAGGAACTAAAACAATATTAACAATATTAATATCTAAAACAATATTGTAGAAGAAGAAAGTGGGAGGTTATAACAGGCTTCCTCTTATTTTAAGGCCTATCTATCATACATTTAAAATAAATGAGATTGTGTGTAATATACGCAGGGGATATGCACATAGATGAATGGAACAGAATTAAGGACTGAAAAATAGGGGCTGGGGTTAGGACTCAGTGACAGAGTGCTTGCCTAGCACATATGAGGCACTGGTTTCAATCCTAAACACCACATAAAAATAAATAAAAGTTGTTCATTTACAACAACAACAACAAAAAAAAACTAAAATTAAAACCCACACAAGCATGCCCATTTAAAATTTTTATTTTTATTTTTTTTATACTAGAGCTTGAACCCAGGAACACTTTATCATTGAGTTACATCCCCAATCCTTTTTATTTTTCATTTTGAGACAGGCTCACTAAGTTTCTCAGGGCCTTGCTAAGTTGCTGAGGTTTGATTCAACTTGCAATACTCCTGCCTCAGCTTTCTGATTTGTTGGGATTACAGGTTTGTACCACTACATTCCCTGCCCAACTGATTTTTTACAAAAGTGCAAATACAATTGCTCATCTGTATGCAAAAATATGAACCTTGAACCGATTAAGTTTCCTACTTTATACAAAAATGAATTCATAGTCACTCATAAATATAAATCACAAACCTATAAACCTTTTGCAAAAAAACAGAAGAAAATCTTCATGACCTAGAGTTATGCTAAGAGTTCTTACATATAACCTCAAAAGCACATTCCATAAAAGAAAAAAAAAGATAATGTTAGACTTTATCAAAATTGTAAACTTAAGTTTTATGAAAGAGCTAGTTAAGAAGATGAGAATATATCCATAGAGTGTGAGAAAATATTTGCAAAAGACACATCTAACAAAGGATTTGGATCTAGGGTGCATAAAGAACTTCAAAAATTCAAAAGTTAACAAAAATTATCATTAGAAAAAGGGCAACAAACATGAAGATATACTTCACTGAATTAGATATACTGATAACAGTTAAGAACAAGAAAACATGGTCAACACCTTTGGAAAAGCAAAATAAAACCACATGATATAATTAACCACCTTTTGGTATGACTCAAGTAAGAAATATTGACATACTAAACATTGGCAAAGATGTGAAGAAATGGTAATGTGTCTCATACATTGCTGATGGAAATGTAAAATGAAACAGCTACTCTGGAAAATAATTTGCCAGAGTCTTATAAAGTTAACTTATCATCAGACCAAGCAATTGTACCCCTGGATATTTATATTAGAGAAATCAAAGTGTATGTTCATAAAAAAGCCTGTATTTGAATGTCCCATGGCTACCTGCTGCACATGATGAGAGCCTCAAACCAGAGACAATTCAAATGTCCTTCAACAGACAAATAGATAAAACAAATATTACAAAAAGGAATAACTATCGACACATTCAGCAGTATTATGTCAAGTGGAAAAAAATCTCAAAAAGTTATGTACTATGTGATTTTTTAAAAACAAAATATCTTTAAATGACAAAATGGTAGAGATGGAGAACAGATCATTGGTTGCCAAGTGTTACGGTTGGGTACAGTGGGTGAGGGGCTCAAGGGGTGGAGTGACTACATGAGAGAACAAAGGGAGAGTTTCTTAATGATGATAGAATGATTCTTTACTGTGATCGTGATGGTGATTTTACCAGAGAAAAACACCCATAACACCCCCCAAAAACCCTAAATAATAATAATAAAAATAATAATCATGCATGTGAAAACTAGCAAAATTTGCATAAGTGTATAGTTTTGTGAATACTCTTGCACCAGGCTCAGTTTTCTTGTTTTGTAGAGGTGTTATACAAGTTGTAATGACCAGGGCTCTTGTAAAAAGGTAAATGGAAACTTGATTATTTCTGCAATTTTTTTTTGTGTCTAAAGCTATTTCAGAATGAAAGATTTTTAAACCAACAATGAGATTCCATAATAAAAATTTGGGGACAGGTGACATATTCTCATAAAATAGCTCTACCTTATTTACTGGTGTTTTTCCAGGACATAGCACCATGTGCAGCAGATGTATTTAACAGGTAGACATGGGATGAAGCAATAACTTAGTGCAGTGTTGACCCTAGTCTGCCTTTGAAAGTAAGATAAAGAAGCCCAGGCCTATGTCTTCCTGTTCAGTTTACCCGTCCCCCAGTCTTCTGGCTGGCAGGTTCAGGAAGGCTCTGGTTTCCTGCAGCAGGGAGATAGATGCGTGACAGGGACAGGGATTCCTGGAAAGCCTCAAGTAGGTGGGTGGTGGGCACCAGCCTGGCCCAGGCCTTGTAGGTGAAAGGGTCTTCCCAGGTTCCGTTTTGTTCATTTGGGTGCAGATGGCCTTGGGAAGAGGCGTCCCTTTTTCTGGCACATGCTTTCTACTCTCCACAAACGTAGGGTTCCTTAAAACTCCAAATTTAGCTGTCTCCTTGGGAGCCTCTCAGGCCTGAGATTGATGTCCAATGTCAGCTTTCTAGTTTTGTGATCTTGGAAGAAGTTACCCCATGGAGCCTCAGTGTTTGCATCTATAAATTGAGAATAGTATTCCCCTAGCTTGCTAAACTGTGTGCAGATATTGAGATCATTCAGGTCAAGGACTAAATGGAGGGACAGGGGGGCTCAGTGAGGGCTTTCACCTTCTTCTCTGTAAAGTGCTTCAAGTGCCAATAGCATGAAATTACCCCAATATTCGGGATGGTTTGTTCTTCCCTCCCATTCTCTCAACTGATTCCTCCTTTGTATCCAGCTGGAAGTAAGTTCAAACCAACATCCAGGGCAATATCAGAGGGAGGGGGAGATCCGTAAAGAGCAGCCATCAAGGCAGAGGTGTGGCAAGGGTCCTGGTAAAGTTGGCATGAGTGGACTCACTGGTGGCAAGTCAAGCTTTCTGCATTCAAATTTTAGTGCTGCTTTTTTTTTTATCAACTCCAGAACACCTTGTCTGAGGTCTTAGAATCTCAGTTTTCCCTTCTAGAATTGGGGGGAGTCTCCCACTCTCAAGACTGTAAATATTATATATATATATATATATATATATATATATATATATATATATATATATATTTTTTTTTTTCTGTTACTACATCAGAGGTGTACCTTCTAAGAACTTGATCAATGGAATAAAAAAACCACTCTATTTAAATTAAATTCATGTCTTAACTTTTTTCAAAGAGTGAGTTGTTAAAATATATATGAATGTATATATATATATATATATATATATATATATATATATATATATATATATATATTACAATGTATAGAAAAAGATAAAGGAGCCCAGGCCTAGGTCTTCATGTCAGGTTTCCCCTTCCAGAGTCTTCTGGCTGGCAGGTTTTATATATATGTAATTAATATACATATATATTAATTACAATGGCAAATTGGCTGCTTTGGGCTGAATCACTTATCCCAAAGAGGTGTCCTTATTTTGTTTCTATGCCTATCCTTTAGCACTAATAGAATCAAATATTTGCTACTGTGACAAATTGTCAAAGAAAACAAAATATAAATAGGGTTGTCAACCACAATGAATGACACCTTCCAGCAGAAGTGTTTAATGGAAAACAAATGTTCATCTCCTCTTGCTGCTCTGAAGGAAGTGGTGGGAGGAGAGTAGCATGAATAGCAGCTCAGACCAGGAATGATCTTAGATGTTTCTGTCTTATTAAAAAACAATTTATGTTTAAAAATCACAAGGAATTACTGGATGCTGTAACTCTTGAATGGTTCAAATGTCAATTAAACTTCAAAGTGATATTATTGTCAATCTAACTAGTCAAGGAGCTCATTATAACTAAAGGATTTAGGGAGCTGCAGATGCAGCTCAGTTAGAAGCATTAAGAATGCTCGACTCCCAGCACACACACACATAAAAAAAATTGTCCTTATTTGTAAAATCAAATAAAAAAAATTAATCATTGCTTTTAGGAAAACATGATTGACCTGAAATACAGTTGACATTATCAGAATCAAAATACTTTTCTCACATTGAATTGCATAGCTATTCTATGAGGAACTCCAGTGTAACATTGTAAAGCATGTTTACATTAATAACATATCACCAAAACAACAAGAAAAGCTTTATTGACTTTTGGGAAATAAAAATTGGACATAGTATAGCTTAGAAAATTATTAATACACTAGAAACATGATACTGACATAAATCCTACAGGACAAACCAGAAACTTTGACACTTGCCTGTCATCTCAGATACTTGGGAGGCTAAGGAATGAGGATCACAAATTTGAGACCTACCTGGGTAATTTAGCAATATTATGTCTCAAAATACACTTTATAAGAGGGTTGGGGATATATGTAGTACAGTGCTTGCCTAGCATGTTTAAGGCCTAGGGTCTAATCCAAAAATTCTGAAACTGATATATCTGATCACATACAACCATGGAAGAAGTAGAATAAGGCAGAAGCCATTATGTCAAATTCCAAAAAAAATTACTAAACTCTACTTGCCCTTTTTCAGCTCACATTTAACATGCTGCTTTCACTAATTCAAAAAAGATAACCTTTGAAATATTATAAAAATATATATATTGGTTCTGGGGTTGTGGATTAGTGGTAGAACACTCACATAGCATCTGTGAGGCACTGGATTCAACTCTCAGCACCAAATAAAAATGAATAAATAAAATAAAGGTATTGTGTCCAACTACAACTATTATAAAAAAAAGTATGTGCTTTTCTAATGAATCCACAAAATACTATGTATGTATACTCAACTCTGCTCTAAAGCTACCTTCTAAGCACATGGAGGCACCAACATTAGGATAAAATGTTATCATGGAGCTTTCATAAGAAATAACCCTAAGTACTAATAAACACACAATCTCAAAGAAGAAATTCAAAATTCTGATTTCAAAAGTGCATTGGTACATTTTTTAAAAATTATTCTTTTAACAGAAGTGAAGCATAGTAGAGTTCTCCAACAATAATTCCTGATATCAATAAAGTTCAATGGTTATCAGATAGCCTGTTCCCTTACTTGTAAGCAATAAATAATTAACTTTCTGATGAATGTAGATTTTAATAAGATATTAAAATATGCTTTTAAATTTGAAAATTAGAAAAAAAAATAATTTAGATAATTTATTTAAATTACAAAATGCAGATAATGATTTATCTCTTGCATATTGTAATAGTTTGAGTCCTCAGAAAATTTAATCTATGGAGGTTTTAAGTATTATGCATTATAATATTTGACATAAAAAATATCACCATCCTAGGTAGGAAAGTTGGTGGAATGAGATGGATATCATTAACCAAGGTAAATGTATGATTGCATGAATGTCATGACCATAGCTTGTGTACAACCATAGAAGTTAAAAAGTATGCTCCATTTGTGTACAATGAACTGAAGAGCAATCTGCTGTCATGTATCACTGATTAGAACATTTAAATAATTTTTTTTTAAAAAATTTTAAAAAGGGCTGGGGATGTGGCTCAAGCGGTAGCACGCTCGCCTGGCATGCGTGCAGCCCGGGTTCGATCCTCAGCACCACATACCAACAAAGATGTTGTGTCCGCCGAGAACTAAAAACTAAATATTAAAAACTCTCTCTCTCCTCTCTCACTCTCTCTTTAAAAAAAAAATATAAATAAATATAAAAAAAATTAAAAAAAAACATCATCCTGCTTCTATCTTCTAAAACTGATTTGAAAATTTTGCTTAGAATAATTTCATCCAAATATGGAAGATATATTGTGGATTATGAACATATTTATAAGTACATGATCTTTTCAACCATACCTGTGGATACCTCTGATGCTTCAGTCATTTCAAAGCCATCTTCTGTGTGGGTGTGTGGTTGTGAGATTCAACCCAGAACCTCTCACATGTTAGGCAAGTGCTTCGCCATGAGCTACATACCCAGCCCTCAATATGTCTTAATAAGCACAACTTAATTAAAATAAATCAATATTACCATAAGAATTTTTAAAAATATTCTTTCAAAAATAAAGTAAATTGAAAGTATGTTTTAAAAATTTTGTTGATGAAAAACAGGAGAAGTTCACAAGATTCTGTTGAAAACTAGAAAGAGAAGAAAACAAATGTTGAACTAGAATCTTGTTAGAAATGGGGAATTTCTGAGTAAATACAGACATTGCAAAATGACTCTAAAATAAGGAAACTATAAACTGACCAATTAGCATAGAAAACCTGGACTGATGCTAAGAGATCCCATTGACAAAGACCTCAGGATCATCAGGGATTAGAGATGAGTGTTACCTGACCTTTGCCAAATTATGATATTATTTTTTAAAAATATATATATTTTAGCTGTTGATAAACTTTTATTTTATTTATATGTTTATTGCAGTGCTGAGAATTGAACCCAATGCCTCACACATGCTAGGCAAGCATTTCACCAATGAGTCACTACCTCAGCTGATTTTATTTTAATGTCTGTAGTCAACCAAGTAGCTTGAAGCCTGAGGCAGAAGAATCAGGAGTCCAAAGCCAGCCTCATCAAATGTGCAAGATCTTGTTTCAAAACTTTAAAAACAAATAAATAAATAAATAAATAAAAAGCATTGAATCAGGAGCTCAGTGGATAAGCATTTCTGGGTTCCATCACTGGTACAAAAATAAATAAATAAGTGTTTAAAAAGAGAAAGAAGGATTTTCTTAAATTTGGTTTAAGGCATATGAAAGCCTGAGATACTTCATCCAATTCAGGATAGATGTTCATTAAGTAGGCATTATTTTGTGTACCACTGCAAAAACTGCCAATTAGAGCATTGAGGCAACACAGCCTGCAGCTGCTCCACCTGGCCCAGCAGGGGTGCTGCCTGGAGCAGGGTCTCTCCTGGATGGAAGGCAGAGTCAGGACCCTGGGTCTCCAGGTGTGATGGGCCTGGGAAGCGGTGGATTCTGGAGGAGAATAGGATCTGGCAAAGTGATGAGGAGGGATGCATATGGAGGAGAGGTCTCTAGAATGGCAAGGGCCTGAAATAGAGTGGGGTCTGAAGTAGAGGCAGGGTCTTCAGAAGGGCAAAACATGGGAGAATTGTGGTCTGTAGGAAGGGACATGTACAGAGGAGAGGTGTAGGGTATAAAGAAATAGGCTCGATAATGTTGGGATCTGGAGGGAAGGACATAGAAAAGGGCTTGATCCTGAAACAGGGAACTTCTCTGGAGTAGGTGTAGAAACATAAGGAAGGCTGTGTTCTGGGAGAAGGACAGTGACTGAAAATTTGACAGAATCATAATAAAAGGTGAATATGGAATAGTGGGGGGGAATCAGCAGAAGAGGTGGGGTCTAAAGAAGTGGGAGGGTCTGGAGGATGGGGGTGGGGTCTGGAGGAGGAATATGGAGAAAGTTGGAAATTTGTGGAGGGTATCTGAAAGATGGGGAAAGGGTCTGATGGGGGTGCGGGATCTGGAGGAGGTTCTGGGTGCCTGGAACAGGGAGCAAGAGGGGGAAGGAGGTGATTATGAATAGAGGCCTTGGTGGTCATTAACTTTCAAAGCATCTCAATCTCCAGACATCCATCCTGAAATCCCACCCTAGGTTAAGCTGAGGTTGAAGCTAGACAGAGGTGGTGAGAGCCTGCCATACCCACCATCTGCCAAAGCACGAGGCATCTGCAACCACACTGAATCCAGGGGCAGTTTTCCCTGAGCCACCAATCAAAAGTACCTATACTGTTCCATCTGCCTAAAGATGCTGATGAAGTGACAGGTGTTCATTGCATAATGTTAACAGGAGAGGTTGAAGGCATGGTGAAAAATGCCTGTTATCCACCTAATAGGGAGGGTGAGGCAGGAAGATTGCAAATTTGAGACCAGCATGGAAAATTTAGCAAGATTATGTCTCTAAAAAAGAACTGGGGATGTTGCTCAGTAGAGTAGCACCTCCCTAGGATACATGAGGTCCTGCACTCACTCACCTTTACTAAAAACAAACAGACAAACAAAAAACAGAAACAAACAAATAAATGGAAAAAGAAAAAAAGGGGGGAGAGGAATGCTTGTTTATTTTAAAGTCATTTTCTTTTATTCAGCCTTCTTTTTCTTCATCCTTTTTATAAATTTTAATACTCATGGAAAATGAACTATTTGGCAGCAGCTTTAGAGCATTTTGAAAACAAAATCTAAGGTGCTATTTACTCTGTGTTATTCAATTCAAAATAAAGGTCTTCTAAAAATTAACGTGAAAGTCAGTGGAAAAAGCCAGATTGGGATCATTAAAAACTGATTCTTCAATATATTTTCACAGGCTCCAACTTTCTTGAAAATACCCATAAAGTTCAAGCAATAAAATTAAGAATAAATAATTGTCATGACTTTAAATTAACAAGCTTTTGCACAGCAAAAATTTAGAAGTATGAATAAAGTCTATAGAATTGGAGATCTTTTTCAGCTTCTCTTTTAACCACATATTAATATCCACATAAAAGAAGAACTCAAAACACTTAACATCAGTAACAAAAAACTCAATGCAAATGGGCAAAAGAAATAAATAGTCCTTTCTCAAAAAAGTAAATAAAAATGGCCAAGAAATACATAAAAAATGTTTAGGTAAAAAGATTAATGAAAATTAAAGCTGCACAGAAATTTCATCTAAGTTCAGTTACAATGGCAAACATAAAGAATACAAATAATACTAGATGCTGGTGAGGATTTGGGGTAGGCACACTTATATGTCGTTGGTGGAAATGCAAATTAACACAACTCTGAAAAGCTGTATTGAGAATCCTTAAAAAAAAAGCTAGAAATGAGGGTTGGGCTTCTCCTGGCCTTGGGAGCTGAGGGGAAACTAGCTGTGAGCCCAGTTCTCTCTTTCACTATTTATACAGTATCACTGTACATCATTACCTTTTTGTTAGGCTGTGACTCTCATCATTTTAACACAATGACCTTACTTGGTTTCTGTGAACCAGGCAGGGAATAAGCAGGAATGCTGAGGGAGGGTCCTGAGCTTGAGGAGATGGAGCCCGAGTGCACTTTATTACCTGTTTTCTTTGATGTTTTAATGGTTCTTTTTTTTCAGTGTTAAAGTATTAGAAAAAATATTGAAAAGTGTGTTTGTACCACTAAGTTAATTATTACATTGTGATGGCAAAAATAGATTTGGTTGGGAAATAAAATTGTAAAAATACTATGATAAGAAACCTACTCCTGGGGAAGGGGTCAATTCCATTCCCATCTCTCAGTCTTTCTCAAGAAGCCTGATTTACTATGGGCCCCTACCATTTGGGTTGTAGATAACTTCTGGAAGTCTGCCTACTCACCTTTGAAATGTAAATGAACCTGTGGAAGCTTCAGGCTCAAGGCCAGATGTTTAACCAAGGTGTGATAAGAATGGCCAGTTTTTACCCTAAACACACTCTGATTCTCTAAACAAGTTTCCCATTGAAAACTCTTCACAATCATATATTGGGTAGACTAGAAAATTTATGATGCTTGATAGCCAATAAATGTTGTGAGAAATTGTGAATGGGTTCTCACAAATTGGAGTTTTGTTTACTTTTGGGACCCTCTAGAGTAAAATAAAATTTGGAGTTCTTCTTCTCTCTGTTGCTTGCTGCTTGTCCACTAATCTGTTTTCCCACCTCCACCCCCCAAAAATTTATTCTTAATAAAATCAGAGTTATTAAAAATATGTCATAGCTTTTATGGAACTAAACACATCAATTACATTTTTCTTTGGTTGAGAAACTCCCAGTTAATTGGCAGTGTATGTATATTTTTCCTAATTTCAAAATGTTTTATTAGAGCATGTTAGTTATATAAAATAGTAGGGTACATTTATACATGCATGGGATATAATTTGCTACATTTCACTCCCAGTACATTTACTTTGATTTTTTTCTCCTTTCCTCTACTTCCTGCCCCTTATTTGTCTTCCTTCCATTTATTTATTATTTTATCTAATTGGTGCTATATAATATACATGGAGGTGGAATTTACTGGGGATTATTCATACATGTACATACATCATTTGGTCAATCTTGTCCCTCAGTTCCTCCCTTTTCAATCCCTCCTATAATCATGCTGCATCCTATTTTTCCAAGGACATAGTCTTGAAGTGGCACCCCCTTTCTCCAAAGAAAATCCCTCTTCACCATAGCTGATTTTAGGACTCTCGGCAAAAGAGTCCATTGTAGATAAACTTTCTATTTTCATGTTACCCTGTTTACTTGGCCACTGGCCGAGAAGACACCAGCACGCCAGGTCTTGACATCCCCTTACCGATTTTTCACAAACGTATCCAGTATACTACTTTGAAGAAATGTGCAAACAATGCCTCTGGCCTTTGAGCTGAGCTTCACAGAGATGTCTATGTTTTTCAGATAAGTTACAAATGGGTTCCATGGTAACAGCTGGCAGGGGGAGGAAAGAAAGGAGGGCAGAAGCTCTCCCCTTCTCAGGTATTGTCCTTGAAGACTTAACTTGCCCAGAACAGTGAAAGAAAAAGCTGTTTTTATGTGAACTTCTGAAGACTGTGAACTTCTGAGCCCCTTCCTTTACATGCTGGGTATAAAACTCTGCAACTCCCTGAACTCGAACGAGGTTCAGGGGATTGATTGATTATGGCAAAAGCTGTGCTTTTTGAACCTGGCTGCAGCCAAATAAAACTGTTTCCTGCTGTCTTCGGTGCCTTGCCTCATTTGTCCCTTCAACATTTTTGACAACCCAATTGGACAAAGTAAAAAGGAAGGGTATTCTGCCTTTCTTGTATGTGGGGATTGGCTTCGCTGGGGCAATGGGGGACAGGGGTCCCCTTGGTGCACGCAGGCCACTCTTGGCCTGAAGTAGTATCCACTCACCTAGAGCCCTGGATCTGCTACCCCCAGAGCACAATAGAACCCACAGACAGCAGGAACTAGAATTAGGGTTGTGGAGCACCGCCCATCTGAACAGGTAGGACCCTGGTCCATTTGGTTTTGTTGCCTACCTGACTTCCCCTTCGAGGCCTAAGCAGGTGGAAGAGAGGCTTGATCACCCTCTGTTGGGTCCTGAGTACCCTCCAAAGTGGTTGGAGCTGAAACGAATCCGGGGAGTCACCAGAGTAGTTTCTGTTCATGGTCAGCAAGCAGACCATGACTCCCTTTTCTGTTTGGTTAGGAATTGTTGGAATTTGGGCAGTATGTGTGTCAAAGTGTGTGAATGAGACGGACAAAGGGAAGGGTTCCGACCCAACCCAAGGGCCGAAGTGAGTGCAGAGTCCTGATCCATGGTTTCATGGCACCTCATACAGTCTATGGCGGAATTTTACCAACCAACGTCTAGGTGAAAGCTCCAGGTCAGGGGTTGATACCGACCTGCAAGGCTAAGAGGGCCCTAAGTCCTTGCGAGGAGAGCTGGTGGAGATGGACAAAGTGAGTCTTGTCCTAAGAGGTGTTATTTTCTAAGTGTGTGACACCAATGGAGGGTGGAACATGGGAGGAACACTAAGGAAACTGAGGCTTCTGAAATGTGTGTGAGAAACATTTAGGAATGTTTTCCTGGTAACTGCTGGGTGAGACTCACTCCACAAAGGTTGCATACTCTGTGAATTACAGTGGCCCACCAAAGATGTGGGCTGGCCACCCAAAAGGATCTTTAGATGAGAGAGTCATTGCTGAGGTCCTTTTGACTGATGTTGGAACCCCTGAACCAATTCTCTTATATTGATTGCTGGCAAGAGATAGTACAGAAACAGCCCCCTTGGTTGGGAGCCTGTCTATATGGACAGACCAAGTTGATGTTAGCCAGGAGCACAGTGGTCCTAAGACCCAGAAGAAAGCAGCTAAACAGAAAACCTGACTAGGAAAGACAGGAAAGAAAAAAGTTTTCCCCATGAGCCAGAAGAGAACGTAGGACCTTATTTGCCACTCTACCCAAATTTGCCAAGACCGCTGGTATAACAGGCTGTCCTCTAGCCCCCTTGTCCTCAGAGGCAACAAATGATGGCCCCCCAATACTGGCTATTCCTTCCTCTGTGATGTCCTCAAAGCCAAAGTCTTCCTAGGACCAGAGACTGCAGCATACAAACACTGCAGCCACAGTCCAAGTTTATCAGTGAAGAAATGCACACGTGCAAGCAATACGTGATCAATGCAGCCTTTGTGGGACAGGCTTAAAAAGCCATTTGCCAAAAATCACAATCCTAGAAGACTTTACTGAGAAGTGTGCCAGTGAGCTGATTAAGGTGGCCACCACAGTTTTCATCAGTCGAGATCCAGAGATTCAAAGACAGGCAGACCAGAAAGATAAAGAGGAGTATATATCTCCTTAAAGCTTCTCAGAGGTCACTCAAAGGGGGTGTCTCACTAGTACAAAGCCAATGGTCCAAATGTTTCTAAGAAAAAAAAAAAGCATGACCAGACAAAAGAAGAAGCCTCCAATGGCCCTGGCAGACAAGAACCCACTGCCATGCTCAAAAACTAAGACTTTTACAGAGAAGAAATTAATGTTTTGGCCCCAGCCCCTCCTTTCAGTTTCTTCCCACTTGCTCAGAAGTTGATGATTGACGAATATGGCAGGGGTCCCATAGACACATACAACTGCATCTGATGCATGGGACCCAGCGCCTCAGGAGGGCTCAGCTGCTGCAAACCTCCAAATGAATCAGGAATATGTTCATGTTAACAGCCCATAGTTGGCCATAGGGTGCTCACTCCAAAAGAGCATGCCATCCTGTCTCCAAGCCATACACTGTGAGCCACCAGCAAAAAGGGCCATAGAGCCCCATGCATCCAGGCATACTGAACAAAAAACACAAGTGGGACAGCTACAATAGACAATTAGAGCAGGCTCTCACCTGGCCGGAGGATAAAGCCACAAAGACAAAGAGCAACACTTAGGTGAGCACAATGTGGCTGCCACACTGGTACCTGCGGGGGACCACCACTGCTTTCCATCCTTGGCAGACAGCCCATGGAAAAATTGACATAGGTGCCTTTTATACAAATGATGTCCCAGGTCATCAGTCTCTGCTAAGATTTACATTAGATTTAAGGTTTGAGAATCCCAGCAGCCAAGATCCTGCACTGGGAGAGAACAAAAAAAATTCCTGCATCTTAAAGCACCAGAGATTCTATGTATGCCTCTCTTCCCTAAATGACAGTTCTTCCCAGGGGCTTGAGTACACCATCTTTGCAACAGCACTAAACTCTGACTTAAAAGTCCACATCAATCAAGAAAAAGGTCAAATACTTTGGTTACCATCTGAGTCAGCAACAGAACAGAACAACCACTGAGCCTCAAAAGAAAAAGGAGCTCTGCTCAATTCCAGCCCCTTCAACTGCTATAAGACTAGAGAAATCTTGGGGGCTCCTGGGTTCACCCATATATGGATCCCTAACTTTTCAGTCATGGCAAAACCACTCTATGAAGCCACAAAGGGGGGAGAATGAGATCCTCTGATGTGGGTGCCAACTAAGCAAAAGGCCTTTGAGGACATTAAACAATCACTCATCACTACACCTGGATTAGGGCTCCCTGACCTCACAAAGCCTGTCTTTCTGTATGTCCATGATCTGTCTGGAGTGGTTGTAGGAGTTTTGACTCAGATGCTGGGGAACATGGCACCATTAAGTGGCCTATTTGTCCAAACACCTGGACTCTTTAGCCCAAGGCTGGCCACCTTGTTTATGGGCCCTTGCAGCCACAGCTCTCTTGATGTTGGAAACTGATATACTGGCCATGGGACAAGAACTGGTTTTCAGGGTTCCTCATTCAATTTTGAGATTTTTAGAATATAGAGGACACTATTAGTTAACTAATGAAAGAATGGTCAAATATCAGGAAATGTTATGTGAAAACCCACATATCCATGTTGAGGTCATCAGAACTCTAAACCCAGCAACTTTGCTGCCCATTGGACCTGGAAAACCTGATCAAAAATGTGTTGAGATCATGGATGAAGTGTTCTCCAGCAGACCAGACCTAACAGACCAGCCTCTCAAGGACACTGATGCAAAGCACTTCACAGATGGAAGCAGTTTTATAAAAGATGAAGTATGTTTTGCTGGATATGCAATGGTCACTCTGGACTCTACTGTCAAGGCAGAACCTCTGCCTCAGGGAACTTCAGCACAAAAGTAAAACTTATTGCTTTGATTCAAGCACCAAAGTTGACAGCAGGAGTTTGTGTGGATATTTATGTAGTCTCAAAATATGTGTTCTCTACCCTTCATGTTCACAGGGTCTTATGTAGGCTAATTAACTCAGGAGAGAATAAAAGGGGGCAGCACGATGGATGGGCAAGAAATTCTTAAACTTTTGGATACACTGTGGGCTCCCAGGAAGGTTGTGATTATATATTTCCAAGGTCATTGAAAGGGAAACACTGTGGTTTCTCAGGGCAACTGGTGAGCTAACAGAGAGGCCAGGTTAGCTGTCTGTAAGAAACAGAAAGAAAATCCAGTCCCAGGTGTAAATGCTGCCCTTCTGCCTGGCCGAGTAGCTAACAGAATGGGAGCCAACATACTCCCAACATGAAAGTAAGTGATTTAAGACTGAACAAGAAAATTTTCTCTCAGGTGGATGGTTGGAATTTTCTGATGGCCAGAATAGCCATCCCAGAGATTCTAGCCCCAGCCTTTATCAGAGAGTTTCACAGGAAAACATGTTGGACACACAGTACTTGAGACAGTTCTGAGTCAACATTTCCATGTCCCCCAGCTCACAAGCAACACCTGGATGTTCTGCAATTTGAGGTTTGTGCTCACAACAATCCATGTCAGGGGTCAGAGCTCCCACCAGGAATCTAAACTATAGGAGGAGCACCTTTTAAAGACTTGGAAGTAAACTTCACTGAACTACCATTCTCATGGGGCTATTAAAAACTTTTGGTTTTTATGTGTTCATACTCTGGTGGGTGGAGGCCTTTCCCACCCACACTGAAAATGCTAGGGAGATACTAAGATGTTACTCTGGGAAATTATTCCCAGATTTGGTGTCCCAATAATTATTGGCTCAGACAATTGTCCAGCTTTTTGGCAGAGGTGATATGATTACTGACCAAGAGTGTAAACATCAGATGGAAGTTACATATTGCATATAGGCTGCAGAGTTCTCTTAACTTAAAGGCATGAACAGGACTTTAAGGCTCAATTGGGTAAGCTGTGTCAGGAGACTCATTTACATTGTGATAAACTTCTCCTTTTACACTGTTGAGGATTAGATCCACTCCCACTAGGAAGAATGGATTCTTTTCTTTTAGATAATATATGGGAGGCCTCCTCTTATTAGGGGACTACAGGGAGACTTAAGAGAGATAGGAGAATAAACCCTGAGATGACAGCTTAAGGTCATAGGGAAAACTTTACAGGTTCTCAACCAATGGGTTAAAGAATGATTGCCAGTAATTTTGACCCAGGTGCACACTCCTTCAAGCCTGCAGATTGAGTCTAGGTCAAAGAATGGAATATTCCACCCCTAAACTTCTTTGGAAGGGCCCTTTCACTGTTATTTTATCCTCCCCAACAGCAGTCAAGTTTGCAGAGATAGTTCACTGGATTCATTACACCAGACTCATGCCTGCAGCTGCAGACTGGGTGGTGCTCTCCAGGTGCTGCTACACCCTTGGAGCTGACCATCCCCAAAAAAAGGAACACTGGAGAAGCTTGAGGATCAGAAGGATACCAGTAACTCAAGAAGCTGACTGGTCTACGGACAGCCAGAAACTGAGGATACTTAGGCCTTGTTTCAGCCACACAGAAGGGACTGGCTGATCAATTCATGGTAAAAAATAAACTTCCCACCAGGACTAATGAACTCTTTTAACCTCTGAGATATTTCTTATACTGTAATCCATTACACCCCTTACTTCTAGAGATATACATAGTTCTCTGTTTGGCTTTTGCTACTGGTTTGATAACAGTAACTCTTACTGACTGAACACTGGGTAACAAAATTTTACTTATACTTTTTTATCTTGCTTATATAAATTTTCTAGGATTTTTTTGGTGTTATTAGTTTGGCTTTGTTAATTTATGCTGTTTAACCTATGCTAACCAAAATGTTAGTCTATTATTTAGTTTAGTTTCCTTTCATAACCATAGGGATTCTGCCCTTTTCATATTCTAACCATGGAGATATTGTGACCCATGTGTCAAAACAACCCACTATAACCAAGAGGTGATAAAACATATACTTAGGACCTGTACCACCAGATAAATGCTATAGATAGATGAGTGTTTGGAAAGGAAAAAAAAGTTCCATTAAAAAGAAACTTGATTTAGTAGGTCACCAATCTGGGGTAAAGGTAACTGGCCACCCCAGAGGATTATTGACACTTATGCTCCTGCTCCCTGGGCACAAAATGACAGTTGGAGCTATAGAACTCCTATTTACATGTTAAACAGAATTATGCACTTACAAGCTGTACTTGAAATTATTATTAATCAGACTGCCACAGTCTTTAACCTCCTAGCCACCCAACAGACCAGATGCGAGTGGCTAATTTTCAAAACTGCTTGGCATTAGATTACCTACTGGCTTAGGAAAGAGAAATATGTAGAGAGTTCAACAGCTCAGATTGTTGTATCCAAATGGATGATAATAGACAAACAGTTAAGAATATAGCCAATATGGGCTGGGGATGTGTCTTAAGTGGTAGCATGCTCGCCTACCATGAGTGTGGCCCCAGTTTGATCCTCAGCACCACATACAAACAAAGATGTTGTATCTGCCGAAAACTAAAAAATAAATATTAATTTTTTTTTAAAAAAAAAGAATATAGCCAATAACACTAGAGAACTAGCACATGTGCTCATTCATACCTAGAAGGACATTAAATTTTGGGTCCCAATCATGCTTTTGGGATATGGTTTTCAACTCTTGGTAGATTTAAAAACTTAACTGGTGTAATGGGTACTCTGCTGTTAGCCTTTTCATTGCTCCAATGTTTGGCTCTACTGTGCATTAAAACTATTGGTTTCACTATACAATCTGCTTTTGAAAGGATGACAGCAACTAGGATTTTGCTTTATATAAGGCTTTAAGCCAAGATAATGGTAATGATGCTCTTAAATTTAAAGGATTAAAATATGGAGAGCATCATTAAAGGGGAGAAAAGAGATGGCACCCCCTTTCTCCACAGAAAAATGCTCTTCTCCATGGCTGATTTTAGGACTGTCAGCAAAAAAAGTCCACTGTAGATAAATTTCCTATTTTCATGTCACCCTGTTTACTTGGCCACTGGCTGAGAAGATTCCAGCACTCCAGGTGCTGGGCACCCCTTACTAGTTTTTCAAAAATATATCCAGTATAGTACCTTGTTGAAATGTGCAAACAAGGCTTCTGACCTTGAGCTGGGCTTCACAGAGATGTCTACATTTTTCAGATAAGTTACAAATGGGCTCCATGGTAACAGCTGGCAGGGGGAGGAAAGAAAGGGGAGCAGAAGCTCTCCCCTTCTCAGGTGTTGTCCTTGAAGACATAACTTTCCCAGAACAGTGAAAGAAAAAGCTGCTTTTATGTGAACTTCTGCATAGTGTGAACTTTTGAACCCCTTCCATTACATGCTGGGTATAAAACTCTGAAACTCCATGAACTTGGAGTTCAAGGGATTAAGTGATTACAGCAAAAGCTGTGCCCTCTGAACCTGCCCTCAGCCAAATAAAACTGATTCCTGCTACTTTGGTGCCTTGCCTCATTTGTCCATAACATAGTTGAGTGCTCCTGTGTTCAATCCTCAGTACCAAAATAAATAAAAGTGAGTGAAATCAGATAATATGGCAAAGAGGAGAATAGAAGAAAGAGAGAGAAGTTCTAAAAGTTTTTCCTCAAAAAATATGGGATTCTAAGCATGGAATTTTTCTTTCACACTATACTTTATGAAAATGCATACATCCACTTATTGTGATGAGCTCACCCTTCTGTTGGTAATGACTGCCTCTCCCCTTTGCTGTGGCTGTACAACACCAATATTTTCACAGAAAGATTTTTTTTAAACAATTCATTTCTTCTGCCAACATGCAGGGAGTTGTTCCTGCCCACCGTCCTATGGGAAGAACACTCTAAATTATGCAGGTTTAGTCTGATGCTGTCTTTCCAGGAGCTCCCAGCAGCCAAGGCAGAACTTGGATGACCTTGAACTCGGGGCTACAGGTCCTCTGATATTTTATCATCCCTTGTGTGTATTGGAGGCTAGTTGCTTGCCTCCTTGGCTGCATGCCAGTCTCTCCAGGGCTCTTCTCACCAGCCTAAGCTTCCTTTTGCTGGTGGCTCCCTTTCTGGCCTCTCTATAGGACCTATGAAATTTCCTATAAGGACAGAATCATTGGAAAAACCATATTGAAAAGGAAGAATTTATCTTTTTCCTTGCAGCTAGATTTTCCCCTTTCTACAATTTGGACCTTTGAATCCATGATCTGCCTCAAAATTTGTGGACTTTCTAAGAGTAACAAATTCCCTCTATCTCTGGACTTGAAGGAATAGTGTCATACAACACTGATTGTGAATTAAAATGGGAAAATGGCCATCCTTGAGATCATAAACTCCTAACCTGAAACATTTACTCTGTTGCTTCATGGAGCATGAGATGTCTTGCAATGACATTGACCAATTTGGAAATATTAACTCATTTCAACGTGAGAAAACCCAACTGTTGGCAGAGGGGTGGCAACATTGTCTGGGGTCCTGCTGTCAGTGTGGATAAAAGCAGGATTAAACCTGAGCTTCCAATGCTCCAGATTGTTTACATACTGCTGCCTAAAATTTACTCTGAGGATCCCCTGATACCGTACGCATTGAGGACATGACCATAAAGGGTGAATATCACTGCAGGCCATTTGGCCTGGTCGCACACTTTCTGTGCCTTTGGGCACTAATCTGCAAAGTTACATTAAGCATTATTATCTGAGTCTTTTGTAGGCAAGAGAAGCCTCAAAATTGCAATGAACAAAGACAGGGAGTATTCTGAGTTCATTTCCCCACCTTGTTTATTTGTAAAATGGGAAGACAGAAACAACTGGAGTATGTTTTACATTAAACCAAATAGAAAATTATGGCACTTCTGTCTGTACTTGATACCTGTTTATATTGTTAACTCTATTATGAATATGCTTAATATCCTTCAAATTCTCTGAGCCCTTTCATCCCTGCAGCCAGGAAATGGGTAATGTGTGCACAGAGAAGAAATTTCCAGCCATTCAGACCTTTAGGCAAATGAAGACTTCTTTCTTTCTTTCTTTCTTTCTTTCTTTCTTTCTTTCTTTCTTTCTTTCTTTCTCTCTCTCTCTCTCTCTCTCTCTCTCTCTCTCTCTCTCTCTCTCATACACACACACACACACTGCTTGGACTACAACTTTTTGGGGTTTTTATATTACCTTGTGATTATTTGTATCATGTGCACTTCTCACATATTTTCCCCCAAATATCCACTTATCTCTCACCCACTTAACTCCACGAGGAAGGGGGCATCCCCACACTTTGGCATTTTTTCTTTCCCAGGTCCTAGATGTTCTTGGCCAAGCAGCCCTACCCTGCTCCACAAGTGCTTTGAGTAGCCTGGAAAGCAATTGTGTCCTAAATTCACCTACCATCTCCCAATCTTTCCTGCTGCCCAGCATTTCTCCAATGCAAATCCCTTCATCCATTGCTGAATCACAACACAATAAAAAGACCACCAACTCCAATATTCAATAAAGCAAGCTTGTATTTATGTCCACTGACACTTGCCAGGACTGTCTCTCCCAAAAACCCCAGGCTAGAGATCAGTCCCCCAGCTCTCCAGGAACGAGGTCTTATAACACAAAAGTTCCAAAAGGGGTGTCTTGAGAATTTACAGTTTAGGATTTTGACAAGCATAATACAAAGGTAGAGAGTAGGTTAATGATCTACATGGCTTCATATCTCAAGGTAAAGAGTAATTACAGATCCAAACATCAGAATTCATGAGGTGTCACTGAGGTTCCAGAGAGTGTTGTTTTCTGGTCAGGGAAAGCCAAGCATGGGTGAGTTCAAGGCATGGGCAGGAATTATGAACAAGTTTAGATATCACAAAGATTTATGGTAAAACATAAATTAACTTCTCATGACTTTGTGATGAGGCACCTCCCAAACTGAAGATGGAATTATTCTGGTTCACCACTATTCCATCTAAAGGTAGCTGATGAGCACGTGCTCATTGGCCTTTATTACCTCATTAACCAAAATCCAAAAAAGGTGAAAATATTTTAAAATTTGTTTTTTAGTTGTAATCGGACACAACAACTTTATTTATTTATTTTGTGATGCTGAGGTTTGAACCTATGGCCTTGCACATGCTAGATGAGTGTGCTACCACAGCCCAAGAAGAAAATTTTGTTTCAAAGGTATAAATGCAGAAGATTAGAAAGATAGAAGAGGCAGCATACAACAGGAATTTGGAAACTTGAGAGAAGGTGGATTAAATGGAATCGAGAAAGTTCAATCATGCATCAGCTGCAGGGCAAGCTGAGAACCAATCTGATTTTCAATACCTGAATCTCCAAACTTTTGAAAATTCTGGCATTGGGAAGATGTGTGAGGACAAAAATATGAGAATATCACAGAGCCCTCCTGTACTCTGAACAGCTCGTAGCACATGACTTTTCAGGCCCATTAATAAGTGAGCATATTTATTGGAATTCTCCAGGAAAGAAATTTACTAGGTAGAATTTTCAAAATATATTTACTCACAAAAAAATATATTTATTTCTTCTTCTTCTTCTTCTTCTTCTTCTTCTTCTTCTTCTTCTTCTTCTTCTTCTTCTTCTTCTTCTTCTTCTTCTTCTCTTCTTCTTCTTATTTTAACCAGGGATTGAACTCAGGGGCACTTGGCCACTGAGCCACATACCCAGCCCAATTATGTATTTTAATTAGAGACAGGGTCTTACTGAGTTGTTTAGTGCCATGTTTTTGCTGAGGCTGGCTTTGAACTCATTATTCTCCTGTCTCAGCTTGCCAAGTCACTAGAATTAAAGGCATTCAGCACCACATTATGATTTTTCTACCTTTTAACATTTTGAGGAACACACCTTGTGCTATATCATTAAATTTTTTTCTGGAAATGGAAATGGGTATCTATCAAAGGTTTTTACTCAGTTCAACAAAATCTAATAACAAAGGGAGGCATCATTTATTCATCAATAGTAGGTTTGTTAAATACCCACAATGTGTACTAGGCATGGTGGCACACACCTGTAATTCTCTCTGCAAGGGAGGCTGAAGCAAGAGGATCACAGGTTCAAATCCAATCTCGGTAACTTGACCAGGCCCTAAGTAATTTAATGACACCATGTCTCAAAATTAAAAAAAAAAATAAGAAGGGTTTGGGGTCTGACTTAGTGGTTATTGTCCCTGTGGTCAATTCTTAGTATGCAAAACAAAACAAAACAAAAAACCCTAACCAGAAAAAACAAACCACTATGTGCCAGGCTATGTGTGTTCTTTAAACCAAGAACAATATCACCCTGTTACCATGCTTAGAAAACTGACCTCCTAGTGAGAGAGTACTCAATGCCTGTCTCCATATGGTTCTCTCCCCATAACAGAAGAATCTATGCCTGTTCTGTTCTTCTACAAATCCACCTATCTATAGATTATTCAGGAAAAGTGCATTGTGTCCATGACATGGGGCTCAGTTCCTGGTCTGTGCACCTCTCCCTAGTGCTCGCCTGCCTCTGCCTTGTATCTGGAGATAATTTACAACTTACAGACTTGAAATTCAGGTTGAGGGCAAAGTGGGGCTTCCAGTCAGGCACCACTTAAAATGGAATATCATTTATTGCTAGATCATGGGAAAGCAGGCTCTTTCTGTAAAAGTCCAACTAGTAAATATTTTAGGTGCTATGGTCTAAGAGCAAAATCAAGATTATTATGTATAGACTTATGTAACAAAATAGAAAACAAATTTCTAAAATTTGTTTTATATTAACTAAATTGAAAACATAACAATAATTGAGTACTTTTTATTATAATACAAGGTAACCTAATAAGAAGAGTGGGATTATTTTTGAGGTATAATATTTTGCTTAATTAATGCTTTCATTCATCAGCTGTCTGTCCATATAAGAAAATTGCCAAAACAATTGATTTAAAAGTTCACTGACTGTTGCTCTAGGGATTCCAATTTTTTTATTGCTTAGGGGCTCTGGCAAAAGAAGCACATCATGTTAGGATTGCATGAAGAAGCTAAACTTCTGAACTTTTCAGCCAGGAAGCAAAACAAAGAGCAAGAGGCCAGAAGGCCACAATTCCTTTAAGACCTGCTCCCAGTGATGGAAGGATCTCCTACTAGGCCCTTTCTCTTAAAGGCCTTCTTACCTCCAAACAGTTTCATACTAGAGACCAAGACTTTAAGGTACAGACTTTGGGGGGACACTAAATCACTGTAGGAGGCAGTGTGGGTTTTTCTATCCAGTTGCAAACTTCATCTATAAAAAATTATTCTTAGTGAACAGGCCTTACTGAAACAGACAGTAGACCATGGTTTATTGACTTCTGTTTTATTAGTTTATTTTGTGTTAACCATAACACAATTATCTGAGACTCATTAATTTATAAACAATACAGATTTATTTGACTCATGGTTAGGAAGGCTGAGACATCCAAGATCAAAGGGCTGCTTCTGATGAGGCCCTTCATGCTGCATTATTCCATGGCAGAAGGCAGAGAATAATAGAAATCACTCAAGTCTCACTTCCTCTTCTCATAAGGCCACTGATCCAACCATGGGGGCCCCATCCTCATGACCTCATCTAATCCTAATTAACTCCCAAAGACTTCACCTCAAATACTGTCTACGTATGAATTTGGTAGTTAAATTTCCAACTAATAAACTTTGGACACAATACCATTATTTAATTTATTTTTATGTGGTGCTGAGGATTGAACCCAGGGCCTTGCTCATGCTTGGCAAGCACTCTACCACTGAGCCAGAACCCCAGCCCATAAACTTTGGATAACACTTTCAAACCAAAACTCCTTGATTCATTACCTACCTGTCTAACATACCTCTGGCTTGTCCTCATGTCACTCCACCAGACCTTTCTTCTATCTAACTCCCTACCTCCTACCTACTCCCTCATGTCTAGATTTAACTGTGGTTCATTTAGTATGTGGACACTTGATTTCTTTTAACAGTCCAAGGACCTTCATTCTTTTATTTCTATCATGTCATGAATTCTTAGGCAACAAAGTCCAGAATCTAAAGCAATTTCCATTGATTAATATTCTCTCTCTCTCTCTCTCTCTCTCTCTCTCTCTCTCTCTCTCTCTCTCTCTCTTTCTCTCTTGTGTTTGGGTAGCAAGGATTGCACTCAGGGGTGCTTAATCACTGAACCACATCCCCAGTCCTATTTTGTAATTTTATGTAGATAAAGAGTCTCACTGAGTTGCTTAGCACCTCTCTTTTGCTGAAGCTGGCTTTAAACTCACAATCCTCATTCCTCAGCCTCCTGAGCTGCTGGGATTACAGGCACCACTGCACCCAGCTCAATTGGTTCTCACAGAAAGTGCTCTTCTGTGAGCAGGCTGGGGTTTCTACTAAACCCAGCCCCTTTCTATTTTGTGTTCTTATTTTTCTTATCATTTTTCTTCAGCCATTTCAGGAAGCTGTCTCAGCTCTTAGAAGGCTTAACGGGTTCAAGATGAACATTATTTTTTAGGCAAGAATCTTGTCTTTAACTTTATTGTCCACAATATTATGCATAGCAGGCTGGGTAACTTTATGATCTTTTCCAGTTTTACTACAGTCACATTTGTGGGTAACTCCTTTTTGAATTGTAGCCATTTCCTAATGTTTGCTATATTGCCCTTGTTAGAGATTGGCATATATGTGACCAAAGTAATGACTTTCTACCTGATGAATGGTCTAGAGAACATCTATAAATTTTCTCTCTTTTTTCTCTTTGTGTTCTTTATATTGAAGAATTACTGGAAGATGGTGGTTCTGGCCAAGAAAAGAAGAAAGTATATGAATCTTGTTCATCTAAAATGTTCCTACCTCCTGCAGGGGTCTGATGAACTCATGAAGTGTATCTTACCTGCTATCTGTGTGTGGTCATTGAGCTAAAAGTGCTTTTGTTTGTTTTTTAGAAACAGCTTTATTGATATATAATTCACCCATTTAAAGTGTGCAATTCTGTGGTTTTTAGTTTATTCACAGATATGTGCATTTGATAATTCCAAGGATAAACTCCACCACCTTAACCTATAATCCCTCACTCCCTCACCCTCCCAGGCCTAAGCAAATGCAAGTCTGCCTTATGGCCCCCTGAAAAATGATTAAAGAATGAAAAGAAGAGCTATGTACAGTGGAGCACACCTGGAGTCACATTGACTCAGGAGGCTGAGGCAGGAGGATCACAAGTTCAAGGACCTCTTGGGTATCTTATTGAGACCCTAATAAAAAAAAATAGGTAGGGGGACATTTTAGAGGAGAGCACTTCTGGGTTCCACCCTCAATAGTCAATAGAAGGAGAAAAAAAATCAAAAGAAGAATATTTTATGATGTGGGACAATTATATAAAATTCACAATTTAATATCCACAAATAAAGTTTAAATGGAATAAGGTGTCCCATTCATTTAAAATGTTTGTGGTTTTCATGCTACAAGGCTACATTGAGTAGTTGTCCCAGAGATTCTATGGCCCATGAGCTTAAAATATTTACTAGCTAGCCAGTTGCAGAAAAAAGTATTCTGACCTCTACTTAGGCCAAGCCCAGGGTGGGGTTAGAGATAAGAAAGGGGCAGGGTTTCTCCCCCTGGTCAGTAGGCCCTTTAGGAGAGGTTTCTCACAAGGGAGGACAAGGAGGCTCTCCTGGGCTAGTGCTCTTGGCCATCATTGTGGAGGGCCTTGGCTCTAATGCTCTTTCCTGAACCTCATTTAAGCAAATTTGTTTTAGTGGGTCTGAGGTTGGGACCCAGAGTCTGCCTTACAATAAGCACCTATAATTCAAAGTTGTGGGGGGGTATCTCCAGGGCACACTGATAAGTGCTGTCCTCTGCAAAAGCACCCAGACCTGTAGCTCCTGTCATTGGATCAAGGACATTCCATTTCTGTTCTTGGAGGCAGTGACCCTACAATGACAAATGCCACTCAGCTGTACAGTTGTGTATGTATTTGAGGGGGAGCCCAGGAGAGGACTGCTAGAGAGTCCTCTAGGAGCATAACCATGCGGAAGATGGTTCTGAAGGGATCTGGTTGGTCTTCAGGGTAAAGGCACAAGAGCTGGGGACTAGACATGTACAACCTTTCCTGTCCTCAGCAGCCAGGCTAGTGAAAGTGACTGTAGATTCTGATCAGACATTGAGCACCTGGCTGGGGGCTGGTAACAGTTTTGTTCTTATTGAGGGTCCCAGATTTAAGGGTGAGGCCTACCGAGTTTTTCCAGGGGAGAGAGAAATGGCATTTCTGAGGGCCAGACAAGGTCATACTGACTCATCAGAAAAAATTCTCCCCATCTTTCTTCTTTAGATTATATAAAATACCCAATATGCAGAAAATCAGACTGGAAAATTATACACCTATATATTTATAGCTTAGAAAAAAATAGTCAAATTTTGCCATTCCCTTAATTGTTTCTTTCAATATATCTCTCACTCTTTTAAGATTATTCATTAAGCCTGGCACAGTGATGCATCCCTGAATCCTAGTGATTGGAGAGGCTGAGATGAGAGAATTGCAAGTTGGAGACTTGTTAAACCATGACACAAAGAAAAGACCACTGACTCCAATTGAAATCAAATTAAAGCAAACTTTTAATTCTGACCAGTCAGCGCTGTCTCTCCTGAAAAATGCGAAAACAGAAGACAGCCCCACAGCTCTTTAGGAGCACAGCTTTATAACACAGAAACTTACAAAAAGAATGGGGTGATGTCTTTAGAACTTACAGATAACACAATTTTGACAAGTATGACACAAAGGCTAGTTAATGGTCTGCTGTCAGCACTTAGGAAGTAAATTCGATCTCAGCATTGGAATTTATGAGGCATCATTAAAATTTAAGAGAGGGTGATTATCTGGCCAGCAAAATCCAGGCCTTGGTGAGTTCACGGCATGGGCAGGCACTCCAAGCAGTAATTTATAGTAAAGCCAAAATTAGCTTTTTATGCCTTGTGACAAGATGGCTCCCAATCTTAAGAGGGAATTTGGCTATGTTTATCAGGCTAGGATCAGTCACTTAGTGAGACCCTCCCCCAGAATAAAAAAGAAAATGGCTGTGGATGTGCCTCAGTGGTTAAGTGCCTCTAACCCAAAGTGCTGGCTCCTCCTGAAACTTTATATTAAAATTGGCATGTGTGTGTGTGTGTGTGTGTGTGTGTGTGTGTAGAGTTCCCTGAATTTTAACACAGAATTTTTTAAACACATTTTAATACGTGAATAATGAGGTTATGAAACAACTTCATTACCCAAACAACTCCTGGGTACATGTCCTCTCCAAATACCCTGCTCTCATTGATAACTCTTGGCAAGCACTGTTTTATTCTTCACCCATATTGGGTTCTCTCCTTGGGAGTGTGATGCAAGTGGAGCCACACTGCATATCACCTTGGAAGATGGGGTCCTGCACTAATAATAAAAATTTTGGGCTTAATCCAAGTTTTTTTGTATCAGTAGCTCATTCCTTTTTATTTATTTATTTATTTTTTCACTGGGGAAAGAACTCAGGAGTACTCAATCAGTGAGCCACATCTCCAGCCCTATTTGGTATTTTATTTAGACGCAGGGTCTCACTGAGTTTCTCAGCACCTCTCTATTGCTGGCTTTGAATTCACCATCCTTCTGCCTTAGCCTCCTGAGCTGCTGGGATTATAGTTCTTGAGCACTGCACTCAGCTTGATTCCTTTTTATTGCTGAATGATATTTTGTTTTATGGAGGTGTCACAGTTTTTTCTTGTTTGTTTGTTTGTTTTGTTTTGTTTTGTTTTTCATCTACCTCCTAAAAAATTTGGGTTGCTTACAGCATTTGGCAATTATTTATTCAGTTGAAATCAACATTTGTTTACAGGTTTTTATTTGAAGGTCAGTTTTTCTTTCTCTAAAGTAGACATCCAGGAGTACATATTAAAAACACATGGTAAACATATTCTGAAATTTATAGAAACTTGGTAAAAAAAAGTCTGAGGGTGTAGCTTGATGGCAGAGTACTTGCCTAATATACAAAAAACCTTGCATTAGATTGCCAGCACAGACAAACAAATAAATAAAAACAAAAACAAATAGGTCATGAATTTCAGATTAGTGATTTCACAGGAAGAGGAAAGTTGTAGTCATTATTTAAGGGATATGATATGTTCAGAAATGATGGAGAAGTTTGCAAATAGAGAGAGATTGTAGTTATAAAACGTTTGAATGCAATAAACACAATCCATTTGTTCACTTTATAATGATTTCTTGTACCTGGGTGTGGTGGCATACGTTTATAACTCCAGCAAATCGGGAGACTGAAGCAGGAAGATTGCAAGTTCAAGGCTAGCCTAAGCAACTTGGTGAGGCCTTTAGCAATTCATCCAGACCCTGTCTACAGATAAAAATAAAATTGGCTGGCAATGTGGCTCAGTGGTTAAGAGCCTCTCTGTTTAATCTCTGGTACCAAAAATAAAAATTAAAAACAAAGAAAAAGTAAAGAAAAAAAGGGTTAATTGTATGTTATATGAATTACACCTCAATAAAAGAAAACCACATAATTCTAAGAAGAATTGATGAGTATGCTTAATGGTCGTGTCTTTCCACCTTCTTTTACATAAAACAACCTCTCCTCATGCCCAGCACTTTATTTTCTTGACACTGACTTTTGTTAATTAATTTAAAAAAAATAGTGGCTGGGGTTGTGGCTCAGTGGTAAAACACTTGCCTAGCATGCACAAGGCACTAGGTTTGATTCCTGGGCACCACATAAAAATAAATAAATAAATAAACAAATAAAATAAAAATATTTTTAAGTGAATGAATGAATGAATGAATGAATGAATGACAGTGGAATGCAATAAATTTTTTGTCACACATATCCAGCACAATTTTTCATATCTCTGGTTTGTATAAAATATGTTGACACCAATTCATGTCTTCATACATGTACTTTGGATAATGATATATATTGCATTCCACCATTTTTGCTTGTCCCATACCCCCCTCTTTCCCTCACATTTCTCTTGACATTGACTTTTGAAGAGAGACTGGACCAGTTTTTCTTTAGAAATTGCTCTTTGTTTTCTTGTCTTATTTAACTCCCTCTCTCATCCTCTGACCTTGTCATCTAGTTAAGTGAACCATTTTGGACAAGGACGTTTCTGGGCTGTGTGGGGCACTTCATGCAGCATCTCATCAAAAAGCACATTATGTGGGCACCCTATGACTTTTGATGCAAAGTTGATTACTAGATTATGACAAAGGAAGCCAGATCACTTCACAGGCAATATAATTTTTTCTCTTTAGCACAGGCCAGCAATTGGGGGTGAAACACAAAGAATGTGAACATCCAGTTTCCAGAAAAATTCTAATCTCTTCAAGAGCCCTACCATGTAAATTAATATATCCAACTGATGAGTAAGGTTTCAGCTCCCTGAAAACTTACTCAATAATTCACCCAGCAGGTATGGTGGCACACACCTGTAATTCTAGTGGCTCAGAGGCTGAGGCAGGAGAATTGCAAGTTCAACACCAGCCTCAGAAACAAAGCAAAGACCTAAGCAACTTAGTGTGACTGTTTCTCTAAACAAAACTTTTAAAAAATGGCTAAGGGTGTGGTTCAGTTGTTCAGGGCCCTGGGTTTTATGCTTGGTACCCAAAAAATAAAACTAAAATTAAAAAATAATAATTTTCCCAAGGCACAGACAATTGAGAATTTAATATTCTTACTTGTATTGTTTTTGTTCTGTTTAATTTTCTTTTCTGTAAGCTCCATCTGTTTACCTCACAGGACAGACACAGTGTTGCTTTCTGAATGCAGGCAGGCCTGGTGTACCTGGCCCAAATCATAGTCCTATGAAACTCCAGACACAGCCCGAGACCCTGACGGGCTGACAGTGGTTGGGGAGAATGGACTCCCTAGATGGGCATGATGGGAAAATCCCACTTTCTTCCCCATTCTTCTCTTCTAGCCTTGTGAATCCAGGAAGAAAAGCTGACCAGATTCCCTCTAAGGGTGGGGGAATATAAGAAAAAAAATTCTCACATGTGTTGAGAATTAACTTCTAAAGCATTTAACCAAACATTGGCTTATCCTGTCATTTGATAAGGTGTATCCAGCAAAGAGATGAGAAAATTTGGGAGGCTATTCTTTTAAATTTTATCAGGAGGGGGTTTGTTTCTGCTGCAGAGCTCAGAGGATTCTGTCTGAGAAATCACATTACCATCAGCACACTCAAAGACAGTATTGAGTTCTTTCTTCTTACTGGCAATTCAGGAATTCACAGGGATAGATAGATGATATATAGATATACAGATATATTGATATTGATATATAGATAGATAGATGATAGATAGATAGATAGATATAAATACAGATATAGACATAGATATAGATATAGATATAGATATAGATATAGATATAGATATAGATAAAGGAAGAGGTATTTTTAAAATAAAGTGCATGCATGGCCGGCTGTCTGACCTGAGCCAGGGCTATAGCAAGGATGATTATGGAAGAAGAAATGGTTTGGTTAACTATCACACAGAAGTTTCTAATGGTTCTTCTGCAGGGACATCACCTCTTATTTTTCCAGAGACCCTGTATGAAGACTTCCAGAGATGTTGAGGGCCTCCAAGGCCATCCTGCCTGCCCCAGACCCCACTTTGAGTTCAGAATTTCTTCTTTCTTGGCAGGATAGGCAAGGAAGAATTCTAGAAAGATAGGGCTGGACAGCCAGCTTCCACTGGAAGATCAGAGTCATTGCAAGGCCACCAGGCTTGGACAGAAAAGTTTGGGTCCAGGCTTTGGATGATGCCAATGGACCTACCTTCTTTCCTGTTCCTTTTCTGACTACCAAAAGACAGGAGCAGGTTCTATGTCCCTTTCCATGACATAGGTAGGCCCTCTTCCAGTCCCACCCAGGCATGGGAGGTGTCATGAACACTAGAGAGAGTTGAAAGTCTTCCATGAATGCCTTCTGTGACCCCAATACTAACCTCTTCTCTTTGTGCCTCAATTTTTATATGGGTCAAAGAAGCTGGATAAGATGATCTTCAAGGCCCTATCAACTTTGCACATAATAGTGTTTGTTCCTAAGATTCCCTGGATTTTTTTCTTGACATAGATTTTTTTCAAGAAGCAACTTTCCCTTCTCCCAGGGAAATCTTATCCACATGTTTCTGACACTCAAGTCTCAGAACCTGGCAATGATCCACTTGAAGCCAAGGCTCCTGGCATGTGACATCACACCCAGTCTGCTCCCCACCCAGCTTTGTCAATCTGACTCTTTAGAGAGGACTTTGTACCAAATCCTAAAAGAGCCCAAATGGCAGAGTGCAATGTGCCATCATTTCCATCACAGAGGAGCTGTGGGATTTTGGATAAGTTCCTCCCATGCTCAGAAACATTGATTTATTTTCATGAGTAATGAGTGTGAGACTCTGCACATATCTCAACAGATTATGGTGGGCAGCAAAACTGCACAGGCTTCTCTGACTCAGATGTAAAAACATATTATCCTCTTTCACTCACAGCACCCACACATCTCAAGCATCACCTGTAGCAATACCTGACAGACATTTCTGAATCTCTAGCTGTCACCAACTTTGAACAGTCATTTAAAGCTTCATGAATATTTCCATACTTTCTAGTCTGTAATTCACCCAACAGACATCTAAGTAGGCAGTGCTGCTCCTGTCCTTGGCTGTAGTTCACAGATTTAGGAACTAAGGCCCACCATTGATGGTTCCCAGCTTGTTGAAGGGTTGACATGGAGTTGGAGCCCCCATCAACATTTTTCCATCTTGTTGTCATTTGGATAGAGCAGGTTAGTAAGGACATCTCTACTACAGCCATCTGTGGTCCAGATGTGACCAAGACCCTCTTGGGCCCTGTGTCCCTCCACACCAGCCACGTGCCTGAGTTCAAAGGCAGCCTCAGGACTGAGCGTGGAGGTTAGCCCACAGGTCAGCCCTCCTGAGACCACCCACGTCCTGAGGGCTGCTGGTCTTTTTTTTTCTTTTTTGTGTGTACTGGAGATTGAACCCAGGGATGCTTCACCCCTAAGCCCCATCCCCAGCCCTATTTTGTATTTTATTTAGAGACAGGTTCTTGTTGAGTTGCTCAGGGCCTCATTAAGTTGCTGAGGCTGGCCTCCAACTTTTGAACCTCGTGCCTCAGCCTCCCAAGCTGACAGAAAGCGCCACCATACCTAGCTCTGAGGATGCATGGACACCTGTAAATGTACCATGACCCCAAGTTGAGTGGGACTCACCCCCAGAGCACTAGCCTATATAGCATCTTTCTCTAAAGCACACTCCCCAGGTCCTCTTCAATCCTAGCTGGGCACAGTCCCTGGGGACATGACTGCTGGGAAACTGCCTGCAGAACTGGATGATTTGGAATTTGTTCTTCATGGTCATAGGATGCTGGCTTATTTCTGTGTCTTCAATGCCATTTTGAAACCAAGGTGGTTCAGACTTCTTTACAAACAGCCAGTAATTAATTCAACTTCATTAAGGCCAATTAATCCTGGATTCATTATAAATTTGCCCAGAGGGAGTTATTATACTTTCCCCGTTGATTGGAATTTGGGCTTTAAAGATGCTTTCAGGAGTGAAATGGAAATTTCTCTTTTCTCAGAGGGGACCTACCTTGCCAGCGATTGCCATTAAACCGGTGTGTTCCTCAGTGGGACAAACATCAACCTCAGAGCAAACTGTGAGGCCTCCAGGTGAGCTCCTTGTCACCCCCAGAACTGAACAGATCAGCTAATGCCACACTGAATCAGAGGTGGAGGAAGTCTGATGCAGTGGCAGAATCTCATTCCAGCAGGGCACAGTGGTGCTCATCTGTCATCCATCTGGCTCAGGAGGCTGAGGCAGGAGGATGGCAAGCAAGTTGGAGGCCAGCGTCCACACCTTAGTAGGACAGTAACTCAAAATAAAAACACCAAAAACAGCGAGGGATACAGCACAATGGTAGAGCATGCCTGGGTTCCCTCCCTAGGACCACAATCAATGAGCAAACCTGCCACTGAATTTGGTTTACTAATACAAGATTTTTGTGAGAAATTTTGTGTCTATGTTCATGGGGATATTGACCTGGGTTTTTGTTTTGTTTTGTTTTGTTTTGTTTCTCCTTGTAGAATCTTTACCTGATGCTGTTACCAGGATGACACTGGCTTCATGGGAACATATTAGAAAACATTTCTTCCTCTTTATTTATTTATTTATTTGGTAAGAGTTTGGGATGCATATTGTTTCATTCTTTGTTTTCGCACCAGGGTTTGAACCCAGGGGTGTTTATCTATGGAGCCCTATCCCCAGCCCTTTTTCATATTTTATTGAGAGACAGGGCCTTACTGAGTTGTTTAGGCCCTCGCTTTTGCTGAGGCTGGCCTCTAGATTGTAATCCTCTTGTCTCAGCATCCCCAGCTGCTGGGATGACAGGAGTGCACCACCTTGCCTGGCTGGTGTTCCTTCTTTAAACATATCATAGAATTAACAATTGAGTCAAGCCATTGGGTCCTGGGCTTTGCTTTTCTCTCTTAGAAATCACTTGCAGCTAGCCATAACTTTTTTTTTTGTACTTGGGCTTAAACCCATGGTGCTTAACTACTGATCCACATCTCCAGCCCTTTTAATGTTTTATTTTGATACTAGGTCTCACTAAATTACTGAGGCTGGCCTCCAACTGGAGATCCTCCTGCCTCCACCTCCTGAGCCCAGTGATTACAAGTGTGTGCCAATGTGCCTAACTGAGAAAAATAAATAACTTCTATTTTGCTTTATCCACCCTTGTTTTGAGTCTCTCTGTTAATACAGTTATACTAACATTCTAACTAATACAACATTATATCATCAGTTGCACAGCTGTGAATGTTCAGCTGAGGTCGGAGGCCATGATGACACAAGGGCTCCTGGGGAATCCTGGGTGACCTTCTCCTCCTGAGCATCAGTACAGAAGGAAAGGCAGGATTGACGCCAGGCTTGGGGGTTGAAAGGTCAGATGGGTCAGAGGTAAAGAAAGGCAGGAAGCAGAAGAGTTGGGAACCAAGTGACTGAGGGCATCAGTCTTGAGCTGGAGAGAAGAGAGGTGGAAGGACTAAAGTTGAAAGTTGATGGGAGTGAGAAACTGAGAGATGGCAGAGATGGGTTGTCCAGTGCATGGTTCTGGAAGGTAGTTCTCCATAGGATTACTTGTGTATGTTTCATTGCATTGGTCTGGATTTTTAGTACCTGTTAGTAGATAAAAATATAATTGAAGCCAGGCACAATGGCGTATGCGTATCATCCCAATGACTTGGAAGGCTGAGGCAGGAGGATTGCAAGCTGGAGGCCAGCCTCAACAACTTATTGAGTCCCTAAGCAACTCAGTGATACCTTGTCTGTAAATAAAATATAAAAATTGGTGGGGATAGAGCTCAGTGGTAAAGTGTCCCTGGGTTCAATCCTTAGTATAAAAATAAAGAGCATGGATTCAACAGTGTGTGTGCATGGGCAGGGGGGGTGTTTTCTAGAACCTTCTTTGAATTCATAAGAAGTCTTATGTAGAAGCTGGTTTGTAGACTGTGTACCACGTTCCAAAATTAAAATTAAAATAGTAAATATGTGTTCTATACCTTCAGCTACATGAGCGCATGCTTGAGCCAATGCAGAGTGGCGGTGTTTTAATATCCTCCAATGGGGAGCCCACAAAGGCGGGCTCTTGCAAGCTGCCCTAGTAACTGCCGCTTGGTAACCCCTGTGCAGGCACAGGGTAGTGGCTCCTGTTTTCCCTCAGTTTGGGCTCTGGCTGGCACCTTGAAGGTCGAGGAGGTGAAGAGCACCATGAAGATACTGCGCATTGCCTCACACAGCCACGGGAAGGGGCTAGGGCTCGATGAGAGCACCCTGGCCAAGCAGGCAGCCTCAGGGCTTGAGGGCCAGGAGAGGGGTGGTGGTTGGGGTGAGGGGCTGAGGGCATGGGGGCGTGAGGACCGTCCTGGCATTGGCCTGACTCAGCAGACCGGGCCGGGGCCGTGGGCGTGGGGGTGTGGGGACCATCCTAGCATTCGCCTGAATCAGTGTCACTTTCATGCCGGAGTTGACCCAGGGGCGCTGCCCACAGAGCCACACTGTGGCACTTTTTGTGGCCCTTTTTGTGCTTATTCTGAGACAGGGTCTGGCTGAGCTGCTGAGGCTGGCCTCCACCTTGCAGTTCTCCTGCCTCAGCTTCCACGTGTCCTGGGATGACTGGCCTGCGCCACCATACCCTGAACAAACCATCCTTTTACCAGTCAGGTCTACTTTTGTTACGTGGCAACTGTACCAAGTCCCAGCACTTACAGTATCATCATCATCATCATTATTATTATTATTATTATTATTATCACTTTGCAGAAAAAAATGGCCCATTAATTGGCCACCGAGTTTAGTAATTAGAGCTGCGGTTTTCACTCCACCGCCTCTAAGCTGCTGGATCCTAGAGTCATGGCCTGTGGTCTCCCTGGAGGCTGAGCAGCTACAGAAACCTGCAATTTATATGAGCTTGTGACTGTTGCCTCAGAACCTCCTATTAACAGAAAGGGCCAAATAAAAGCCTCTGGTTTCTTGTCTATGTCTCTTTTTGGGGGATGGGGGGTGCCAAGGATTGAACTTAGGGAACCTATGATCCCTGAGCCCCACCCCAGCCCTATTTTGCATTTCATTTACAGACAATGTCTCTCTGAGTTGTTCAGGGCCTCACTTTTGCTGAGGTTGGTTTTGAACTGAGATCTTCCTTCCTCAGCCTCCCGAGTCCCTGGAATCACAGGTGTGGGCCACTGTGCCAAGCAGACTTTTCTCTCTCACCTCCTGTGTTGGGGCATCCAGAGCAGTGCATGGAGAGTGCTGGCATATGCCTATCATCCCAATGACTTGGAAGGCTGAGGCAGGAGGATTGCAAGCTGGAGGCCAGCCTCAGCAACTTATTGAGTCCCTAAGCAACTCAGTGAGATCTTGTCTGTAAATATAATATAAAAATGGGTGGGGATAGGGCTCAGTGGTAAAGTGATTGGTTGGATGAGTCTGTGAATTGTTTGGACCAGAGACTGCATTTTTTCCCCACTGAAACACAGTAATAGAGACCATTTCTTCCCTCTGTGCTGCAGGCATGTGGCAACATAGTAGAGTTCCTCAAAAGCAAGAAGATGGCAGAAAGAGCTGTGCTGTGGGCAGAACCTCTGGGATATGGAAAGGTCTTTGTGCTCTCATTGATTTCTGGTGCCCAAGAGGACGATGCTCATGTCGAAGCCAAATGGAATTCACATCTTAACTAGTCTTTGTTTAGCGACATGGGTCACATGTGTGTTTAAAAAAGGAATATGATCTCAACTCATACTTCTAGAATAAAAATCATCCTGGCCAGAGAAAGGGGAAAGTCCTCAGAGGGGTCTGGTCACTGGGATGGTCCTTGAACTCTTTCAAGTCTCCTTTGCTAGGGAAATGCATCTCTTTTTCTTTTCTTTTTTTAAGCAGTGATTGAATTTGGGGGCACTCAACTACTGAGCCACATCCGTTTTTGTATTTTATTTAGAGCCAGGGTCTCGATAAAGGTGCTGAGGGCATTGCTAAGTTGCTGAGGCTGGCCTCCAACTCATGATCCTCTTGCCTCAGCCTCCTGAGCGGTAGGATTATAGGCATGCACCACCGCGCCCAGCTGAAAATCCTTTTCTGTTGGTCCAAAGCCTTGTAAAAATTTGTGATGGGTTGTGGCTGTGGCTCAGTGGTAGAGTGCTTGCCTCGCATGTGCATAACCCTGGGTTTGATCCTCAGCACCACATAAAAATAAATAAGTGAAATAAAGGTATTGTGTCCAACTGCAATTAAAAATAAATATTAAAAATTTAAAAAAGATATTATATGCATGCACAATTAAAAAAATATTTAAAAATCTTCTGTGGCACATTATTGGAGGGGGAAAAATGAGTCAGCCAGTATTTTTTCGAATGCAAACTTTGCCCACCACTCTTTTGGCTATGCGCATGATTGACAAATAACAAAAACATGCTTTTGATCTTTAAGTGGCTTCTAGTGTTTTAGAGGCAGAGAAACAGGAAGTCTCCTGATGGAACAAAATGGCTCAGGTGAGTCTGAGCTTCAAACTGCTTACTGATTTTAAACACTGGAGTTGGGCAGAGGGTTTGATAATTCCCCCACAGTCAGGCTTTCCAGGGGACAGAAGAGGACACACGGTGGAACTCATTGGGATCTGCAAGGGGATCGACCAGATACTCAGGCTTCCCAGAGCTCCTGGTCTGGGCATGGCTTGTTCTCTGGAAGAGCCTCTTGGCACAGGAGAGTAGGAGCCTGCACTCTTATATGTAAAGAAGTGGGCTCTTACCAGGGGTGGTGACTCCTGCCTGTCATCTCAGTGACTCTGGAGGCTGAGACAGGAGGATCACATGTTGAAGGCCAGCCTCAGCAGTTTCACCAAACTCTAAGTGACTTAATGCGACCCTGTTCAAAAATAAACAACATAAAGTTGTGAGCTGTGTCTTGGTGGGTATTGATTGATCACCTGGAAGGCCTGATATTATTAAAATATTTTTAAAAAATACAAGTTAGACTTTCAAGATGATGGGCTATGGAAAGATCAGTGAGATATAGAGCTCCATAGGAAAAGGTAGGTATATATGCCTTTCTTCCATGAGTTTTTTTAATAATATCATTTTTTAGTTGTAGTTGGACACAATACCTTTATTTAATTTATTTATTATTATGTGGCACTGAGGATGAAACCCAGGGCCCCGCACATGATAGGCGGGTTCTCTACCACTAAGCCCCACTCCCAGCCCAGCCCCTTCCATGAGCTTTTTATTGGAGAAAGCTGGACACACATGGAGCCATTCTTAACCAAGTATTGGTCCTATTTGAATGGAATGGTAATGGTCACCCCTTCAGTATTAGGTGGAGGGAGGTGGGGAATGCTGTTCAGTGGGATGTGGTCACTGTTTTGACATTGGAAACTGAGAATGTGGAGTTGTGGGCTGTGAAAGAACAGGGAAGAGACTGGGCTTTTAACATAAAATGAAGGTCATGGAATAAATCCTTCCTGATTTGTTAGTGTTATTTATTTATTTATTTATTTATTTATTTATTTAATTTTGGTCCCAGGGATTGAACCCAGGTGCGCTTATCCCCTGAGCCCCATCCCCAACCCTTTTATATTTTATTTAGAGACAAGGTCTCACTGAGTTGCTCAGCGCCTTGCTAAGTGGCTGAGGCTGGCCTCCACCTTGCCATCCTTCTGCCTCAACCTCCTGAGTCTCAGGGATCACAAGTGTGTGACACCATGTTCAGCCTCTTGAATAAATTTTTTATACATGGGTTTGAATTATGTTTTCAAGACTGTAAAATGAAAACCTTTTCTTTCTTGCCTCTGTAGACAGCCCTGGCCCTGGCAATTTCTCAGGAGCTTGGGAGTAAGATGCCTTTCTTCCCCATGGTGGGGAGCAAAGATTACTCCATGGAGATCAATAACACAGAGGTGCTGATGGAGTACTTCCACAGGGCTATTGGTGAGAGTTACGTTGGAGTGACAGATGGCTGTTACTTCTCCGGTGCATTGAATCCTTTCCTCTTAAAATTGCTTCTTTGATGTGTTGATTGGACTGCTCCTGTTCTTTTGGTGCTGTTGACAAGACAGGCAAGAGTAGCCAGCCAGCCCAGCGGCTTGGGAGGCTGAGGTAGGAATATCACAAGTTGGAGGCTAGCCTCAGCAACTTAGTGAGGCCCTGAGCAACTCAGCGAGACTCTGTCTCTAAATAAAATATGAAAAGACCTGGGGACAGGGCTCAGTGGTCGAGGGCCCCTGGGTTCCATTCCTGGTACCCAAATAAATAATAAATAAATAAAAAGACTAAGAAGTCTACTTGGGGAGCTTTTGATTTAATGCTGAAGGAAAGAAAATGCAGTGGGAAGGTGCAGGGTTTGGAAGTGGGGAGATGTCATGGGACCCTGTTTCACCCCCCACAGCCATCTGATTTCCTGGTGGCTGGCACTCTGTCTTCCTGCAATGCCTCTCTGGGGGACTGGCTCTGCCTCTTGGTCTTCCCCAGCAGGTCCCTGTAAGCACTCAACTATGGGCTCTCTCTCTCTCTCTCTCTCTCTCTCTCTCTCTCTCTCTCTCTCTCGACCAAGGCCACTGAGCCACCCCCAGCCCCTGTGTGTCCCTAACGGTAAACTGAAGAGTTCTAATTTTGAACTGTGTCCAGGAGCTAAGCTTTGTGTCACATTGAACTTAGGCTTTTTATTTTTATTTATTTATTTTTGTTTTACCAAGGATTGAACACAGGGGCACTTCACCCCTGAGCCCCATCCTCAGCCTTTTTTGTATTTTATTTAGAGACAGGGTCTCCCCGAATTGCCAAGGCTGGCCTCCAACTCTCAATCCTCCAGCCTCAGGCTCCTGAGCTGCTGGGATTATATGTGTGTACAACCACACCTAAGTTTGACATTTAAAATTTTTCTCTCTTTTCTTTTTTCTTCATTTCTCCTTTTCTTTTCCCTTTTCATTTCCTATTTTTCAAGGGCTCACTTTGTTTCCCAGGCAGTCCTGGAACTCCTGGGTTCACACCATCCTCTTGCCTCAGTATGCTGAGTAACTATGGATACAGATGTGTGCTATGATGCCTGGCTTACTTTTCCTTATTTAAACATGTGCCAGTGATTTTATTTATCTCATTAATTAAACATATGAACCATATTCCATTAGCTCAGTAGGCTGAGGCAGGAGGATAGCCAGTTGGAGACCAGCCTCAGCAATTTAGCCAGACCCTGAGCAACTCAGTGAGACTTTGTCTCTAAATAAAATATAAAAGGGGCTGGGGATGGGGCTCAGGAATTGAGGGCCCCTGAATTCCAGATAGAAACCAGCTAGTAAACGGGTCCATGTAGGTCCTTCCATGCCGTCTCAAGGCCCACCGGTCTTCCACAGTCACCCTTGTTCCCACTGGTGGAAGAGGAGGGGGGCACCTCATGCCTTTGTATATCTGTACCTTTCTGTTGGCGAACAGGGGGAGAGTCCGGGCTTTCCTGCACCATGGGCAGTTCCTCCTCCTCCTCCTCTTCCTCCTCCTCCTCCTCTTCCTCATCCTCCTCTTCCTCCTCCTCCTCCTCCTCTTCCTCCTTCTTCCATCTCCCCTTCTTCTTCCTCTTTTCTGGAGACATGTCACTGTGTGCCCAGCCAGGCCTTCAGCTCCTGGGTTCAGATGGACCTGCTGCCTCCTGGGTAGCCAGGGCTGCAGGAGCCACCACCATACCTGACTCTATCTGCTACTCTTAATTGCCTTTAGCTTATGGCCCTCATACAAGACACAGGTCTTGGAGGACGGTCTCTGGTTCCCTTGGCTTTATGAAGCCCTCAGGGTTGGAATGGGCTCTGAGGGTTCCCCAGGGTTTCAACAGGTAAATATGAGTCAGTGGGATGGGGAAGTCCCAGGAGCAAAACAAGGCAAAGGAACCAGGAGGGCAGGGGGGGACATTGGGAGAGTCCATGGTCCCTGTGGCAGGCGTGTGGGAGTGCATGTGGGGACAGGTGGCAGTGGGCAGCCAGGGGTCACCTGGAGTGGCCCAAGGGGCAAAGGCATTTCCTTCCCTCTGTGGAGAGAGGCACACACATTTTCAGATAGGGAGAGGGGCCTGATAGGATCCAAGCTGTGACTAAGGCGACAATTTGTACCAGCAACCTTTTGTAAAATGTGGGAAAACAACTTTTTGTTTGAATGAGAACAGACACTAAGTAACAAGTTGCATTGATTATCACCATTATTTGAAGGAAGAAAGGCCATTTTTACATCTCTTCTCCACGAGACATGGTCTCAGAAGCAAAGACCACCCTTCTCAAGACAGGAGCAGGAGGACAGAGCCCCGCCACTCGGGAGTGTCCAGCACAGGTCTCGTTTCATTGGGTTCATTATTAAGATTGAAGCTGATCTAAGGGCCAGCGTGCAGAAGTCACTCCTCTGGAAGGTCTGGCCAGAGTGTGGCAACGAAGATGGAAAGGGGGCTTTACAGAAGGGATCAAGCCAAGATCTCAGGATGGGAGGACGATCCTGGCTTTCACCGGGGGGCACCTGTGGGATCACAAGGGTCCTCACTGCGGAGGAGCAGGGTGGGGCTGAGGAGGGAGTGTGAGGGTGGGGGCAGTCCTGTGGGCCCAGGAATGGAGTAGTAACCATGAGAAGTCGATGGCAGAGAACACAATCATAAAGGGGCCCGGCAACACCTTGACACCCGGTGACAGGTTGACAGGAGAAAAGCACAACACATTTTTGGGGTCCTAGTTTTACGTGACATGGAGCTTTTTCAGATGGAACCCCCAAGGACTTAGGATCAACTATTCATTTTGACACATAAGTTGGAGGAAGCATGGGGGCCACATAGAACTTGGCTGGACGCGGAGACTGGGATCTGGGGCCCCTTCACTGAAGGGAGCCCTGCCAGGCCGTCTGCTCTGACCCTTCCTGGTTATCTCTGAGACTCCTTCCTCCCAGGGAGGAACCCCTCAGGGATGGGCCTCCGGACCTACGTCAGATGAGGTGGGTCAGAGCATCCTTAGGGCCAACTCCAAGAAGAAAGGTGGAGGGAAAATAATATTTTTAGGATCTGTGACTTATTTTGGAGAAGGAAGGCTCTAGTTTCTACGTCCATCTTCGGGAAGAAAAATTCTGGTATCTTCAGCTTGCTTTGTGGGGGAGGAAGAGGAACAGGAGGCGGCAGGACTGGAGAAGTTCAGAGAAACCTTGCTTCTGAGGCTGTTAGGAGAACTCCTCTTAGAGGAGCCGTTCTGAGCCCTAGCTCTGGAACAGGCCCGGACATGGCCTGTCCCCTAGAGTCCAGAAGAAGCGCAGCCTGACTAACACCTTGGCTTTAGCCCGTGGTCACCTGCCTCAGACTTCTCCAAGACAGCAAGACAAGAAGTGTCTGTTTACGGCCACCACGTTCAGGGTCGTTGGTTAGAGCAGCCAGGGGAAGTGAACAGAAGACGGGCCTGTCCTCAACAGGGACAGCGGGGGAAGACGGCCCAGCTTGCCCGGGGAGGTCGGGGGTGTGGGGGAGCACTCGGGGTGTCATAAGCACATTTGGAGGGAAACATCCAACAACAGAAACTGGGAGTAGGAAGAAAGGAACATGAGTAATTTGAAAGGAGGAGAAACAGGTGACAATCGGTATTGCCAGGACCCACAGGTTTCTGGTTCTTTCTCATCACGTTATTTGATTCTCGTGACACCCAGGAGGTGGATTGTTTTGTTCTACCAGGTTTTTCCCAAAGTGGACCAGGTCAGTGGCCACGGATTTGGAGAAGTGGCCATAGATTATTCAGCTAATAACAGACAGAGCTCGGGTCCCATGGGGTCCAGTCTGGTTGTGGACTGAGATGCGCATAGTTTCGTGGTTCGGCAGCGGCACTGAGGGAGAAAGTCAAGGGACCTCCCCACAGGGGCTGCCCTGGATCTCAGTGACATGGAAGGTGGGCGCTCTCACTGGGGGTGTCGGGAAAAGGCGTTGCACAGAGGGATAAAGGGCAGGTGAGATGGCAGTGGGGGAGGGGGGACTCCTCGGGAACCTGGAGGGGGGGGTTTCCTGGAGGCAAAGTTCTTCACACCATGAGGTCACTGGCCCCACGTTCAAGGGTATTGTGGACCATGTTAACACTGACTCACTGAATGCTGGCCAGTGGAGGCAGAGGTGGGAGGCTGGGCTCCTCACCCCCACAGTGGGCCTCCCCACTACAGGGGAAGAGGTAAGCATGGGGACTTCCCCAATGTCTCTGTGTTCCAAGAAAACACGACCAGTCATGGCTGATTTCCAACCTTAGACCGGAAGTCTATGGGCTTGAGGGGCTGAGGTCTTCTGGACTTTCCACTCCTCCCCTGGTCCTTCTGTTGTGGGGCTGAGCTGGGATCCAAGAGATTGGTATTTTCCGTTTGGTGGTTCAAGGCTCGGGGACGGCTTAGCCCATGCTCACTGGGTACTTGACAGGTGAAGCTGTCTGAAACACATTCCCTTTGACTGCTGTGGCACTGAAGGAATAGAAGTTCAGAAAGGCTCAGTAACTCACCCAAGGTCACACAGCCAGCAGGGAGGGAAGCTGAAGTTTAAAATCAGTTCTTTCCAACTCCAAATCCCATCCCCGGCCCACCCTGCCATGACTGAAGCACGGTGGTTCTGATTTCGAGACACTCCAGTGCCAGGAAGGAAACATGACACGATGCAGTGATGTAGAAAGAGAGGGACAGGAACCCTGGCAGGAAGCCCTGACACCGACGTGGAGGTGCCAGAGGGAGGTTTCTCAGAGGAGCTGGCCCTGGAGCTGGCTGGGGGGATGAGTGTCTGACCAGAGGGCATTCTTGGGAGAGGGAGGACATGCCCTAGGGCATGGAGGTGGGGATGGATGGGGAAGAGTGAGCTGGTGGGTGACCAGCACAATGAGTCCAGGACCCAGATGGTGACTGGAGCTCCCCTGAGAAGAGCCAGTGAGGCTTCCCGCTGAGCCCTGGGGCCGGGCTGACCACACGCAGTCCCCCATGGGAACCGCAGACCCTCTCCTGCTCATCCCCCAGCTCGGGCACCGCTTGCCCATGAAACTCGCATCTTCTCCCGTGAGAACTGTTTGCTCAAAAATGTGGGCTCTGGACCTGCCACCGCAGTGCCACACCTCCTCACCGGGTCCCAGGGTCGGCCGTCAGGAGGCATGAGCAGCAGCCCAGGACTTCGTAACGTGGGGAAATTTGCATTCCAGTTCCTCCTCTAGTTCCCCTTTTGGATCCTCCGTGTCACACTGGGACACCTGGGACTCCGGCAGCGTGTCATGAGCTTTTCTCAGGTTTACTTCCTGGACTTTCAAATTCAGCACTTCACATAGATGCGGGCTTCTCTGCAGGTGCAGACTTACCGATTGGTTTTCCTTGGTTTGCACACGTAGGTGTTCAGCTGCTTTCGTCTGTGATGGGATCGTCGCGAGGCTTTAGGCTTTGGATGATTTTCTATTGAAATGCTCCCTCGAGTGGGATCATTGGGGATCAATCCCTTCCTTCTGAAGGCTGAGCCAGGCTCTGCTCTCAAAGCAGCTTTCACTCAGGAACTTCAGTGGCCAACTGAGACTGGTATTCCTTTTGTGACCAAGAGTTGGAGCAGTAGTGTGCTGGTGCTGGTATTGAGTCTTGCTGCAGTCTCATGGAGTTGGAAGAGTGCCTTCCTAACATTGGCCAAGCCATTAGGTGTGAGGACCTTATTTTAACTCTTATTCCACGTGCATGATAAAGTTCAGCATTTTCTGTACTTGTTATTTCCTATCTGAATTCTGCTTTTTGCACATTTTACTTTGTTTACTGATATACAGGAATTTAAATTCTCTTCTTTCCCCTCTGTGATGCCACAGTTACACATGAGAAGATAAGGAAAGATCTTTCTTCAAAGATACATAACTGAAGAAATAGACTAGGTGCAAGAACAGTGGAGAAATATACAGAATAATAACTTACAGCTTATTTCCATTTCTGAAGCACCTATGGAGTAGTGATTCTTGATTTTTTTCTGAGATTATACATAGTTTTGAGATAAGGGTTCTTATCTCCCCAATGAGCCTGACCTATTGCATAAAATTTAAATGACTCCTTTGGTTTTTTGGGTTTGATTTATTTTGCTTACCATGATATCAGCTTCATCCATTTACCAGCAAATGTCATCATTTTATTCTTCTTTATGACTGAGTAATATTCCACTGTGTATATATACCACATTTTCTTTATCCATCCATCTATTGAAGGGCATGTAGGTTGGTTCCATACTTTAGCTATTGTAAGTTGAGCTGCTATTAACAATGTAGTGGTTATGTCCCTGTAGTATAAACTGAGGAGTGAGATAGCTGGGTCAAATGGTGGTTCCACACTGCTTTCTATAATGGTTGCACCAATTTGCAGTCCCACCAGCAATGTACGAGCGTGCCTTTTCCCCCACATTCCCACTAACATTTATTTATTATCATTGCTATTCTGAGGTGAGATGAAATCTTAGAGTAATACTGATTTGCATTTCTCTAATTGCTAGAGATGTTGAACATTTTTTTCCACATTTGTTGATTGATTGTATGTCTTCTGTGAAGTGTCTGTTAAATTCCTTAGCCCATTTATTGATTGGGTTATTTTTTTGGTGTTAAATGTTTTATATATCATATACTAATTCAAATTAAGGCGGGGCTAGCGAAGAATACAGTTAGTTTAGATTAGGTAGAGGGGAGTGAAGGAAGGGGAGGGGGCATGGGGTAGGAAGGATAGCAGAATGAATCAGACGTTATTATCCTATGTACATGTATGATTACATGATGGTTGTGACTTTACATCATGTGCAACCAGAAGAATGAGAAGTTATACCCCATTTATATATGATGTGTCAAAGTGCATTCTACTGTCTTACACAACTAATCAGAATAACAAAAAAGCAAATGTTGTACTCTTACAAACAGCAAAAAAAAAATATATGACTTCTGAGTCATTTCCACAAACACCTCTCAGGTTAAGAACCATGTTATAGTACCTGCTGGAACCAGAATTCTTGTTTAATTGTTGCTTTGTTTCCTTGATAAAGAGCTACATTGCTATACTAGAAGGTCAAGTTTATTAATAATTTAATATGAAATTTAATTTACTTCATTTGCTTTTTCTCTTTTCTTTACAAGTTTCAGGGGGAATTTCTTATACACACGCAGACATTCACAATTCAAGCAGAAAATGATCCCCTGGGGGACTTCAGAGTTATTAGATTCAGAAATTAAATTTTTTTGGAAACATTTAAGCTAAAAATTGAATAAAACAGGAGCAAAGAGATAAGAAAAAACAAATGATCTGGTAGATTTGAAAAATAATTAAATTGAGTTGAAAGGAAAACTCAAATAAATGAGTTTAAACAGCACCATGAATAAAGTTGAACGATTGTACCTGAAGAATAAAAGTTACACAGAATACATAATAAAAAAGCAAGGTAATTCAGTGTATAACAGATATGTCAAGAGCCTGAGGGTCAGAGGAGAAGCGCCAACACCTCTAACCACAACCCTTTAAGGCAAAATAGAACAAGGAGAAAAACGACATTGAAGAGTTAATGTCTGAGAATATTTTAGAACTTTCAAATAAATGCCTCCACAGATTCTGCAAACAGAGATTCTACAAAAGAGAACAAATAAAACAGAATTCATAGATGCATCATAGAGAGTGGCGTAAAACACAAAGCTAAAGAGATTAGTTGGCAATCAGACTATCAGCCGACTTTTCAGTCACACAGAAACTAGGAGACAGTCGAATGACATCCTAGAAACGCTGAGGGAAAATTTGATTGTTAACAAAGCTGGGACAAGATTGTGTACCTGCCAAAATGATCTTTGAAGAAGTACACAATAAAGACATTTCTGAATGGGCTTGCCTCCTAAAAAATAATATCTAAAGGACGTTTCAAGATGACCCCCAAAGGGGAGGTGTATTAGTTTCCTATTAGCTGCTGTAACAAATTACCACAGACTTAGTGGCTTAAAACAATACAAAGTTATCTTCTAGTTCTGCAGGTGTGACATGAGCCTCATTGGGTTAGAGCTAAGGTGTCACAGGGCTGGTGGAGGCTCTGAGAGTCTGCTTGAGACCACCCAGTTCCTTGGCTTGTGGCCCCTTCCTCCATCTTAAAATCCAGCCATGGTCACTGAATCCCTTTGGTCACTCTGAGCTCTTCTTTACCTCCCTTTTCCACTTTTATAGACTCAGAGGATTCAATCCGGCCCATCGAGGCCATCAGAATAACCTCCCCATTTCAAGGTCACCTGATTAGAAGCCTTAGTTCCACTTATAATCTTAATTTACCCTGTGACATAACATAGTCACGGCCCCCAGGGGAGAGGGTGTGGCTCTAGGAGGTGTGGGAGGTGTTTTTCTGCTTCCTGCAGGAGATCTGGGAAGTGAGAGAGAAGGGGCGCCCATGTCAAAACCAAGAGAGAAACTCTGAACAAAGCTCATCTTGTTTGGAAAAAAATGTCCAAAAATCTAGAACAAGGATAGAATTAAAATGCCATTCAAATGCCATTCAACAGTAATGTCTAGGTTGAGAAGGAGATGAGTGGAGTTAAAAACACTCTTAACCATGTACTGGGAGAAGGAAAATCAGACATTTGTAAACCTCAGACTCTCAAAAGTCAAATATTTATGGCAAAATTTCACAGTAATTTTTTTTCCATAAAAAGAATATATAACCCATGTGGAAGGGGGTGGGGTGGAAATAGGATAATATTAAGTGCCACATGCCAGGGGTGTGCTGTGCCTGTACCAGCTCTGCTTCTCTCTGTTCAGTTCTTCCTCCTCCATACCCACACAGGTTGGAATCTGCCGTGTCTCCCCCGGGAAAGCCATGTGTGCTGATCTCTGCCGCATGCTGATCCCCCCTGCATCCTGATCCCCACTGCATGCTGATCCCCACTGCATGCTGATCCCCACTGCATGCTGAGTCCCACAGCATGCTGATCTCTGTTGCATCCTGATCCCCACTGTATGCTGATCTCTGTTGCATCCTGATCCCCACTGCATGCTGATCTCTGTTGCATCCTGATCCCCACAGCATGATGATCTCTGTTGCATCCTGATCCCCACTGCATGCTGATCCCCCCTGCATCCTGATCCCCACAGCATGCTGATCCCCACTGCATGCTGATCTCTGTTGCATCCTGATCCCCACTGCATGCTGATCCCCACAGCATGCTGATCCCCCCTGCATCCTGATCCCCACTGCATGCTGATCCCCACTGCATGCTGATATCTGTTGCATCCTGATCCCCACTGCATGCTGATCCCCACAGCATGCTGATCCCCCCTGCATCCTGATCCCCACTGCATGCTGATCCCCACTGCATGCTGATCTCTGTTGCATCCTGATCCCCACTGCATGCTGATCCCCACAGCATGCTGATCCCCCCTGCATCCTGATCCCCACTGCATGCTGATCCCCACTGCATGCTGATCTCTGTTGCATCCTGATCCCCACTGCATGCTGATCTCTGTTGCATCCTGATCCCCACTGCATCCTGATCCCCACAGCATGCTGATCCCTCCTGCATCCTGATCCCCACTGCATGCTGATCTCTGTTGCATCCTGATCCCCACTGCATGCTGATCTCTGTTGCATCCTGATCCCCACTGCATCCTGATCCCCACAGTATGCTGATCCCCCTTGCATCCTGATCCCCACTGCATGCTGATCCCCACTGCATGCTGATCCCCACTGCACGCTGATCCCCACAGCATGGTGATCCCCACTGCACGTTGATGTCCCCTGCATGCTGATCCCCACTGCATGCTGGGCTCCACACACATTCTGTCAGGCACACAGGGCCCCCTTTCCAGAGTGGCAGAGAGGCTGGTCTAGGTTAGCTATGCACCCTGTGTTTTTGCAAGAAAGGAAGACAGGCCTTCCTGAGACCTAGGTCCGCGACCTTGGTCTCTGGCCCTGGGTCTGAAGCAACCTCCAGCTGTGGATTATTCTGTCCCTGGGCACAGCCTCCTCTCCCTGGTGATACAACTCTGTTACAGACCACAGGTTGGTCACTCATTCCTGTCCTGAGCACACAGAGGCGCGTCCCTGGGTCTTTCTGATGCACTGCAAGATCCCACGGTCTAAATCCTTCTACTTTCCCTATGAAAGCCCCTGGCCTCAGAGAGGGAACTAGTTCAGGTGACCCTGGTAGCCTTGAGGCAGAGCTTCCCAAGGCCCAGCCACCGTGTTATATGGGGCAACCAGCAGAGAGGCACTTTGGTTCTGGTTGGTGTAGGGACAGAGGGTCCTATAATTACCATTAGCCCCCAACTCCTTCCCCTCAAGAGGATACAATGGGGGAAATGCAACCTCCAGCAGGCTGCCACCCAAGTCCCCCCACTGGACATCTGGCTCTGCCCCAAGCCCAAGGCTCTCCTGGTGAAGGGGTCTGGGGACTAGGTGCCCCCTCTTGCCCTTTGTGCTGAGTGCTACACTTCAGATCTCAAGGCTTCCTGAATTGCAGGTCCCCTGGCCTCACTACCCTGGAGTCCTCCTTCCCCCCTCCCCCCATCCTCCTCCCCTGAGCCATTTCCAAGCCCTGTGCTCCCTTCACCCTCTTGTGTATTATCCTGCGATGGCTGGCAGTTTTCTGGGGTGCCAAGGGTCTGGATTCCTTGAAGAGATGCCCTGTCTCCTTAGAATCTAACTTGGCACCTGGCAGAGCAGCTGGGGAGCAAACGTCACAGAGCAGATGCCCGAGAGGAGCTCACGGGTCTCTTGTTGTCTCCATCATTTGTTGTTACAGGGGACAAAACCCCACCTTGAACTAGCCCACAGCCCTGCCGCTTCCTTGGCCATGGGGAGAGGAAGAGGAGCCGCCCCTGGGGTTTCAGCTTGAAGGATATCAGCAGGATTCCAACTGGGGATCAGGTCTGTGTCCCATGTGTGTGGCCGAGGACGGGAAGACGGCTGAGTGGGCAGCACTGGTGGCAAGAGCCAAGACAGGGAAGGGCGAGAGGGGAGGTGACCATGGAGTGTCCGTACGTGGAGGGCCGTCTAAACTAAGAATGAGGAGTCCTGCTGCTGTTGAAATACAGACAGACCTGGGGGACATGGGGTGACGTGGAAGGATCCAGACTGGAGAGGTAATGCAGCGCGTCTCACCCACACACGGATCTGGAGTAGTCCGACTCCGGAAGAGAGACCCACTGTTGCCGGGGCTGGGAGAAGGGCGTGGGGAAGGTGATGGGGGAGAGCCACCAATTTTCAGCTGTGAGAGGTGGATCTCTGTTGCATCCTGATCCCCACTGCATGCTGATCCCCACAGCATGCTGATCCCCCCTGCATCCTGATCCCCACTGCATGCTGATCTCTGTTGCATCCTGATCCCCACTGCATGCTGATCTCTGTTGCATCCTGATCCCCACAGCATGATGATCTCTGTTGCATCCTGATCCCCACTGCATGCTGGAGCCTCTGCAGGAGAGGATGACACCAGTGTGGAAACAAACCCGGATCGGTCCTGCTCCCTAGGTGTCGGTGTGGAAGACTGAGTGCCCAGGAAAGGGTGGGGCGAGAGCAAAGGCGTTTATTTAAAGGAGAGGGGAGAGAGTGGGGTGGGGGGTGGGGGACATTCCTCCATAGAGGAGGGGTCCAAGCTGGTGCCCAAGGGAGTGGGGTGTCCTGCCCCTTTTGTAGATTTCAGATTTCCTTTCTTCTCATGCTCCCTCCCATCCTGCCTATGTGACCATTAGGGCAGGAAGAGTCATGGGTGCCTGTTTTTGTTGGAGATGGAATTCTCCCCTCCCCTGGAGGCGGTTAGCAGGAATGCCCTCTACCCATTTCCTTTCCTTTGATAATCAGCTACCTGTCCTTTGCCCTGGTCTCGGTGGCTGAGGCTGGAGAAGGGGACTGGGAAGGTGCAAAGTTTCGATTACACAAGATCCATGGGTTCTAGAGACCGTCTGTGTGAGAAGAGCCTCTGCCACTAGACATTATATGCTTAAAATTGTCCTGAGAGTAGGCTTTATTCTTCCTCCAATGATGATGCTAACAATAACAATAACAACAAAGGGGCAGGAGCAGGCTGAAACAGGATGGTAGACCAGATGATCTCTGGCCTAGGGGGTGACAATTTAGCTCACAGGTGTATAATCATCCCCAAGCTAGTTGAGAGGCACCCTGATTGTACCCCAATAAAAAATCATCATTAAACATTTTGGTTGGAGTGAGAAAAAGAGGAATAGGTCAGCAACTCGAGGCGGGGACAGGCAGATGAAGCCGCAGGCCAGTCCACTTGTGTCACAGCCGAGTGGCCTCCAGTGGCGCTTCGAGTTCCTTAGCGGGTCTGGCTGGATTCTTGCCCTTCCGCGTTCCCACTTTTCCTGCTTCTTCAGTCCCTTCTGTGCTGCTTGCTGGATTTTGTAGGATTTTCTAAATAATAGAGGGGATTGACACGTCTGAACTTGCTCTGGCTGAAAAGGGACGGGACACAGTGACAGGAAGTTCAGGCTTCGTGAGAGACGCTAACTGGAAACAGGAGAGTTGGGAGGAGCAAAGGCAGCCGCCATGGTGGGTCCCCTCCAGGGCACCGTGTTCTCTGTCTGCATCTGTCTACCTGCGTGGTTCTCTCTCTCTGCAGAGTGGCCACCTCTGCTTCTCCGTGCCCCTGTGAAGGTGGCCACCCCGAGGCTCGTGGAGTTAGGAGTCCTCAGCCTGGGGACAGTACATGGCCTGGCCTCTCTGAGGTCACCCCTTACTCCTGGAAGTGTGTTAGTTTAAACCAGGCACCTGCCACTGGTCAGTTAGCCATGACCTGGCGACAAGGTCAGGTTCAGTCTCACCTCACTGCCTATGAGCTGGGGTGAAGGGATGGGGTTGTTCCTAGCAGAACAGACCCTGGGCACGGCAGAGTGGGCCCGTCTTGACTCAGTTGATGTGAGCTTGTGTGGCTTAATGTGCAGCCACTTGTGAATGTTATACCCAGGAGTCTCATTCACCTGTGAATATCTAAGCGTGTGTGTGTGTGTGTGTGTGTGTGTGCATGTGTGTGTGTGCGTGTGTGCATGCACCAGGGCGAGAGAGTCCTGGTGCATGGGTCCATTCATCTATGGGCGGGTCCCATGCTCTGAGCTAGGGACACAATGGTGAACAAAACGGATGTACTTCTTACTGTGACCTGCCCAGGGGGACAGATATTACAGGGGGGACCCCACACAAAGCATCTAAGCTGAGGAGGAAATGGTGAGGACAGCCGGCTGGAGTACGGAGCAGCGTAGGGAGGGTGCTGCATGTCAACGTCCTGAGGTGGAAGGAGGAGGTGACTGTGAGGAACTAAAAGAAGGCCCACGCAGCTCAGAGAACAGGGCTGTCTTACAGGCTGACCTGGACCCAGCTCTGCAGACTCAGACACAGGTCTTTGGGGTTTACCTGACCATGGGAAAAGTGCAACGGCTTAGTCATCGGTACTGTGAAACCAATCCCACTCTCTTCAGACCTCAGGGTCCTTGCTCAGGCTCCCACAGCTAAAACCCTTGGTCTTCCCACAGCAGCAGGAGCCCTGCCCTGAGCCCAGCTAATGGCCCAGTCTTCTGTCCCCCCCAGGACACTTCCCTTGGGGAGTCTGGGGGGTCTCTCCTGGAGAAGGCCTCACCTGGGACTGTCTCAAACCAAGAGAGGGGTTCTGAGGACATTGACCTCATGTCTCGCTCCTCTCCGCTGCTACCTCCTTCCTTCCCCCCTCCTCTGTCTGTCCTTTGTCCTCTCTCCAGGCAGTGTTCTGGTGCCAGGCAGGTCAGTGCTGGAGCAAGCAATGCATCACCGTCACTGAGGTTGGGGCTCCTAAATGTTCTTCAGAAGCCCCTTCCCATGGACCAGGGTCCCTGGACACCTGGAATTCCCAAGTCCTCGAGTGCCAGTCCTCCTCACTTCTACCATTTGCCCCCAGCTCTGGGAATAATGCTCCAAGCACCCTCTGCCAGGCCACTGTCCCCTAAAAGCTGCAAAGCTTTGGAGGAGTGGTGGCAATCCTGCACAGGGGAGTTCTGGGTGGGCCAGGCACTGGGGGGCTCAGGTGCCCATAACAGGACCCTCACGACCTCTGGACATGCCCAGTGTCAGGGCCAACAGGGAACCCAAAGCTCATGCCCTGATGGACTTGGAATGCCCTGGCCCTGACTGGCAGCCAAGTTTACTCTCAGTGACCAGCCCTAGACTAGTCCAGATGCAAGCTTCCCAGGGAAAAAATCAAACCCAAGCCCACGATAATCATAGCTCATGCTGTGGTCCCCCAGCGTCCATAGAGGACTGGCTCCAGGACCCCATGCAGATACCCAATCCATCCGTGCTCAGGTCCCTTATGTGGAGTGGCACAGTGTTTACACAGGATGAGAACGTCCTTCTGTACACTTGGACTCATCTCTAGATCACTTCTAGTACCTGACGTAATGTGAGGGCTACGTAAATACCTGTCACAGTGTTATCCAAGGAATAATGACCCAAAACATCTGAATGTGTTCAGAACAGGGGCCATTTTTTTAAGTATTTTTTTTTCTTTTGGTACCGGCCATTAAACCCAGAGGTGCTTAGTCACCTTGCCATATCCCCAGTCCTTTTTATGTTTTATTTTGAGACAGGGTCTCACTAAGTGGCTGAGTCTGGTCTTGAACTTACAATCCTCCTGCCTTAGCCCCCTGAGATGCTGGGATTCCACAGCATCTCAACACAGGCCTTTTTGAAGTCATTTTCAGTCCATGGTTGTTTGAACCCACAGATGCGGAGCTGCAGACAGAGGGCTGAGGACTTCGTGCTTATTCTAAGCTCCTTCCACTAGTCCGCTCAGTCCTAAACTGCACTATGATGTGACAGCAGTTTGCCCTCATTTTGTAGATGTTGCAAAGAGCACAGAGATAAAATCCAGTGAGGCTGAGATTTGACCTCCTGGGCACCAGAGCCCCCTGCACCACGTGACTTCCTATTTGTCATCCCAGAAATGCACAATGATGTGCATTGTCACAAGATGTGACCGGCTCGCCAGCAGCTTCACAGGCTGTGCTCAGCTCAACTTTCCAGGTTTGCAAAGTGGCCTTTACAAAGTTTCCAGGTTTGCAAGTTTGGTTTCTGATTCCTCAGCAAACAGGCATTTCTCTTCAAAAGCTACTTGAAGACTTGTCAGGCAAAGCTTAGCGGTCTTAGCCCTCTAGCCTGGGAAGCCACCACCAACGAGAGCAGGAAGTGAGGCCGGGAAGTCCCTTTGATCAGGGGCACCCTGGCAGGGAGCCTTTCTTGTCTGGGCTCCTGTTATCTCCCGGACCCGTTGCCAGGCATGTGACTCCATTGAGGAGACCCTGGGAACCAGTCCAGACTCCCTAAACACTCAGAGGTGGCAGAACTGGAAGCCGCACGCCCTCCCCGTCCCCGCCTGGAGTGAGGTTCTGCACAAACTCACAGTTGATAGAGGGAGCTGTCACGTGCAGGCTGCTCATTCTTCCAGCCAGCCCATGTCACAATTAGGGCAGAGAGTGCCAGGGTCATTTTGCCACCATCAAACTAAGACCCGGAGGGCAGAGTGAGGTGCCTGGACTCACCCAGCTGGACAGAGCTGGGGACCAACCTAGGGAGCTCTTGCGAACTGCCACGCATCCACTGATGGTTCTGAGCACACAGGGGTGTGGGCTCCCTGATGGCAGGCACAGGGGTGTGAAGCTGGAGCGGGTGGGTGCTGGGAGGCAAAGAGGGAGAAGGGTTAGACCTTTGGGATCTCCCAGAGAAAGTGCAGGGAGCCGATCTGGCCTTCTGGACAGAGTCCAGCAGTGGCCAGCATGTGAGGCTCAATGTTAATGGAAGAAGGGGTGAATGCTCTGCTGAAATCATGTGTGACCATACCAGCTTCCAAGTGATACTCAAAGTGGCCGAAGATTCTGCCCCAGGGCCTTTCCCTGATGTTCCCTCCACCTGGAATGTTCTCCCCGTCCTAGGCATCCCTCCAATTCCAGCTCAAGTGCCACTTGCTCTTAGTTTCTGCATACCCACCCACCCTTGTGTCCCTCAGAGGCATGCCATGCTTTCCAGGTGCCCAAGAGCACTCACCCACCCCTCAAGCCTCATTCTTACAACTCACTTATAGTCTGATTTCTTCCTTGGGACACAGGGACCTTGTCTGTCTTGCTTCCCATGCCTGGTAGAGTGTCCCACAGGCAGGATCAGGCCAACACATGCTTTTTGGATGAATGTATGTGCACTTACTTGTCTGAACTGGTGGCGGTCAGGGCTGGGGTGGGCACAAAGCCCATAAACTCACTCGGGTTTCTACCTACTGTCCCGTTTAATGCAGATAAGAACCAGTTTGGCTTCTGCGGCCTGAGTCACCCTCCTGGAAGCTGAGCTTGTCTTGGCATTGATCCCCAGGGGGCCCACCTCCTCCTGGGGCTGTCTGGCACTGCGTGGGTGTGTGGGAGGGCTGCTCCCTCCTCCCTTGTCCTCAGGTGGTCAGGAGGGAGGACAGCGCCACACTGGGAGGTGGCGCAGGTACCGCCCCCACAGTATTTGAGCAAGTCGGTCTAGAGCTGGAGACTGAGGACCTCGGGAGAGCTTGGGAGACCTCGAATCCAATCAGGCCCTCATGGCTCTAGGTAAGTTCCTTCCAATCCCATTTTTCCATCTGAAACGTGGGGGAGGAAAACGTGTTCCACTGGTGGAAGGGCCAGTATTTACCCAGTGCTTCCAGAGGAGCATTGAGAGCATGACCTCTAGGCCTGTCTGTCTGGGAGGCCAGGGCAGTGGGGCCATGCTCGAGGCTGCACCACCACAGGACCCCTCAGGGAGCCCTGGAGTCTGTTGGTCAATGATAGAACCAGGGAAATATCTCTGTAACACGAGGGACAGAAGAGTCTGTGTGTAATGAGAGATACCAATAGAAGCCAGCAGTGATTCACAAGGTCGCAGTGGTGACAGGGAAGGGTGGGGCCTGCAGAGAATGAAATGACTGACAGCAGGTAGTTCCAGCAGATGGGTGACCCGTGAGAATGCAGGCCTGGAGCCAAACTGATCTCTCTCCCTCTCTCTCTCTCTCTCTCTCTCTCTCTCTCTCTCTCTCTCTCTCTCAAGAAAAGCCAAATATTCAGATTTCATTGTGAGTAATGCTCTGGTTAAATAAAACCATAGAGCAAGCAGGTAAAATATTCCATCTATGAGTCACTAGTTTTTAACCTCTCATTAGGATACGTGTGGGGCAAAGAAAAAAAATCTTAGGATTGCTGATCTGAGAACCCAGATTCTATTTGCATTTATTTGGCCCTTGTGAGCAGATGGTTTCTCCCTGCTTGGTCTGGCTTTCCTGGTCTCAGGAGAGAGGGAGCAAATGCTCAGGGGCTCACGGTCAGGAGGATGCTAACCCTCCAGCGAGCTTACTGTGAGATGCCCTTACCCAGCTCGTCTTGTTCTGTCCTCACCGTGCCAGATGAGAAAGAGGAAATAGACATAGAAAGATGAAGTCATTTGCCCAAGCCAGACAGCCAGTCTAAGCCCGGGTGGACTGCAGATGAGTCTGTCTCCCATCCACCATGCTGTGCTGCAGTCCGGGCCTAGGCTGGATGAGATCAGGGGAGGAGGAGCTGGGGAAGCCACAGCAGTGATCCTGAGGCAGCAGATCCGCCCCTCCCCAGGCTGCAGGCATCTCTAGTGGGATGTGCTAAGATCTAGCTCAGGATCTTGTGTGGTTTTCTAACGTGTACAGACAATGCTTGGAGCTTGGAATCACTGTCAGAACCAGACGACGATACATTGTGAAGAAATTTCTTTACTTAAAAATAGCCCATTCCAGAAAGGCAATTGCTGGGTGGGTAGCACAGGAGCAGAGCACCTGCCCAGTGTGTGCCAAGTCCTGGTTTCACCCCAGAGCTACGAGATTGATCTGGCACAGATAGGTGCTAAATAAATGTGAGTGAGCTTGACCTGGATTGGATTCAGGAAGCCAGTACCAGCAAGCCCAGAGAAGACACCATGCTCCCTAGGAGAAGGAACCACAGTCTCCCTCTAAGCCAGGACTATGGGAGGCAGCGACCTTGCCAGGCAGAGAAGCTGGGGAGATGTGTGTTCTGATGAAAGCTGGGAGAGAGGACAAGGAACAAGGACAAGGGTGGAGTCACTGCACACGCTCAGCACAGCTCAGACCCACCGCTCCAGCCTCTGCTTCCTCTCTGTACGACGAGGTCCCCACTTACCCTGCAGCTGACGTGTGTGAGGAGGAGGGGGACGAGGAGAGGAAGGAGAAGATGAAGAAAATGTCCATCCCTTTGAGGACCCAGGTTTGAACACAGCATTAAGCCACCCCGTGTCCACGGTTTCTTGATCATGCAGCTGGAAGATGTTGAGGATGAATGGATTAGTTGAAAATTAGCTTGACAGAGTGGCGGTTGTTGAGTGCTGTGATTGATCGCTGCCGCATTGGCTGCAGTCTCTTTTCCTGAGTGGAGACTCACTGTGATTTTTGGATACGCTTGTGTTTCTCTCTCTCTAGATGGGTCACCTCTCTGCCAACAAAAACAAGCTGAATTGGCAGGGTACAAGGATAAACTAATTGTGTCTGCAATTTGTGGCACCAGCCGTCAGAGGTGCCTTTGCCTTTTAAGCCCTCATAAGTTAGAATGACCCACAAGCAGCGACTTGGGAGGTGGAGGCAGGACGGTTGCGAGTTCAAAGCCAGCCTCGGCAACTTTGCAAGGCCTTAGTCATCTTAGACAGACCCTGTCTCAAAGTACAAAATAAAGAGAGGTGGGATGTGGCTCAGTGGTCAATCAAATCCCAGTACCAAAAAGACAGAAAAAGAATGAGTGACTGGTGGTCCTGGTTTATCAGGGGCTGAGAGGTTTGCTGAGATGAAGAACTTGCAGTCATAATGCAGTTATGGTAAGACCTGGAATGTCTTCCAAATGTTTATGTGTCAAAGGCTAACAAAAAAGTCAAATCCTGCAAACTACGGCAATTGGTCACCTGAGGACACAGTTAGGTGAAAAGCTTGCCCTGTGACCCCGTATAAAGTTTTAGACTTGTTCTTTCCTTACTACAAATTTAAAAAAAATAACCTCCAAAATATGAACTAAATAGTTGCCTAAGCAGAGTAAATTCAAACCAAATGGAGTGCCACAAGAATGAACACAATTCTTGCTTCTTTCAACCATTCAATGAGCAGAGAAGATAAAACCGAGCTTTCTTTCTGGCTGACTCCAGTGTGGGAAGGACTAACCAAACTGGATTCAAATCCAAGCTCACTGGGGTCTGGAGAAGTGGCTTAATCTTTCTGAGCCTTAAGTTCTTTCTCTGCAAAGTGGCTACGAGAATGTTTCCATCATGAAAACGGGTGCTGTTGTGGACCAGAGGACCAGAGGAGATCTGGAGGAGATAGTGCCACACAGGCTGGGGCCCAGCTCAGTGGGAAGGTGAGCCCAGCATGCACGAGGCCCAAGGCCACTCCCCAGCACAGCTGCAGCCACACAGCTGTCTCCTCCTTCTCTCTGGCTCCTCTTGCCTGCAGAGAAGCTGTCTTGCAGAGTTAATCATCAAAGCCAAGAAGGCAAGAGCAAACACGTATCTCCAAAAACTTAAGGGAAATTGACAAATGCTCACTTTCCCTGCAGATCTGTAGTAACATACGGGAGCAAAAACCACTTGGCAAGACTGAACTTCAGAAAGGATCCATAGGAGTTGCTATTTGGATCTGGTAGGAGAACAAGCTTCTTGCAACCAGTGAGCCATAATGGTTGGTTTATACACAAAGATTGCTCTGTGGCAGCCAGAAGAGCAAATGTGGTCACTCTGATGTTAGCTAGCGGGAGGGCTGTAGCTTGGTGGGCAGAGACGCCCCGGAGGCCAGTCTCCAAGCCTGGCTTGCTGCCAGGGCACCTTCTAATAAACTGCTGGATGTGGTTCAAATGCACTAGTATCTGGCAGGGCTGGCTGAGGGGAGATGGACAAAGAGAAACATCAAATTATACTGTAGGGGTTTGTATTTTGTTTTCTTCCTCTTCATATTAAAATATATATCCATGACTTGGAAAGAACAACTAGGGTGTTTGTACCATTGTCTTAGTAAAAAATTACAAGGTTTGGACAGTAGTGCCTGTTCTGGGTGGTAGGCACTCGGGCATGGCATGCTGGTGGAAGATGGTGAATAAAGCCATTGGAACCCAAGGTGCACAGCTGCTCACCAAAGCTGGATGCTTGCGTCTTAGCCACAGCACTGGCTGATGCACTCGCAGATCCAGCAGGCTCATGGAAAGTGTCTGCACCCAGATTCAGTAAGTGTTTCTGATACACTGGATTCATCAGTAGGATTATTTCCTGCAAGGGTGAGAGGACCTCTGGAGAGTCACTTGTGCTGAGAGGAAGGAGGTGGGAGTTGGAACATGTGGAAATGGTTTCTATCTAGAATGGATGAAGAGCAGCCAAGCCTCCCTGATGCCCCGGGGCGCTGCAGCCTGATGCCGTGGGGTGTGCTCACGTCTCCCCAGTTCCCGTTCAGTGCAGTCACGTCAGTGGCTTGAGCTCATCTCTGGTGGGAGGACTCATACCACAGGGACCAGCAAATGCCACAAGTGGACACTTGCTGTTTACCAGCTCAACACGGCCCTGATTTCAGGGTTAGTCATGCTGATTGAAATCTACCCCATCTGTCCACTCTCACCAACCAGGAGGACCTTAACATAAAAGAAACCTGACATCATGCTCTGATTCAATTTTACTAAAGGTCAATTCCCAGCTCCTTGGGACAACACCAAGGTCCTTCTGCTCTGTCTCCCCCCCCCAGCTCTGTAGTCACTTCTGCCTCTACCCTCAGGTGACACATTCCAGCCTTCCCGAATAAGATGGCCCCAGGTTCTACTTCTGGCTAGGTTTTTCAGAATGGACCCTCCTGCGAAAACATCTAGAACAGTCAGATAAGATGCTCCAAGGTGCCAAGGCTGAAGGACTGCAGGGCCCAGGGAGGTGGGGCCAGCCCAGATGCCTTTCACCAGGGCCATCTGCTGGTTCCAAAAGGCTTGGCTGGGTTGGGGTAGCTCAGTGGTAGAGCACATGCCTAGCATGAGTGAGGCCCTGGTTCTGTTCCCAGCACCCAGCCCACCCAGCTCAGCTGTGGATTCTTGGGTCCTCCTTGGTGGGGGCCACGTGGGTGAAATTTGTACTCTGCTCTGTTTAGGATGAAGGGTCCTGAAAACTCCCACACAGTAGGGCTGTAACCTGGAGCGTAAAAGTGGAGGGAAATTCAGCAGCCCGCTCCAGCAGGGAAGCCCCCCCTCTGAACCACCTCAAGTCATGTTTGGGTGAAGGTCACCTGGGGCTGCAGTTCTCCCTACCCAGCTTCCCAGCAGGAACAAAGTAACTCATCTGGAGTAAAGACAGCCTCACCCAGAGGCACCAATGATCTCTACAGGTTTTGATGTATAGTGTCCATCAATCAATAAGAAGTAATCAGGCATGTTGTATTAGTAAATTTTGAGTTACCATAATGAAATACCTGAGATAGTCAATTTACAGAGAGAAAAGGTTCAATCAGCTCATTATTTTTGGAAATTTCAGTCCAAGATCAGGTGGGCCCATTGCTTTGGGTCTCTAGTGAGGGTAACAGGTGGCAATCGCAGGGAGCGCATGATGGGACAAACTTGCTCACCTTGCCAGCCAGGAAGCAAAGAGCAAAGAGCAGGAAGAACCAGGGGTGGAGGTGTGCACCTGTCCTCCCAGCAACTTGGCAGGGGAATCACAAGTTCAAGGCCAGCCTGAGAAATTTAGTGAGACCCTGTCTCAAAATAAAAATAAAAAAGGTTGGGGGTGCAACTCAGTGTCGAGCACCCCTGGTTTGCAATACTGAAAACACCAAAAAGAAAGAAAGAAACAGAAAAGAAGGAAAAGCAACAGGGAGGGAAGGGGCTGGGGAGCACGACCCCCCTCGGGAGCACGCTTCCAGTAACCCAACGAGCCCCGCCGATGGAGGCTCCCCACCTCCCCTAGTGCCACCCTGGGATGAGTCCCCTCCCTCAAAAGAACCTTGGGGGAGCACTTATCCGACCCACAGCATATGTGCAAGACAACCTGAGAGTTAAAGAAAAACAGACAGCAGAAGGAGACCCAGCAGGGCTCCAAATAATGCAGTTGTCAGCTTTTAAAAGACCCGTGGATAATATGCTCAAAGATTTAGAAGGCAAGATTGAAAATTTTGGCAGAGAGCTGTGAGCATGCAAAGGAGGAACCAAATGGAAATCCTAGAACGGAAAGATATAATTAACTGGGATTGAGAAACAGCTCACACTATTGAACATGCCCCACGTGGTGGGGGCCATGGTTAGCACTTCACAGGCAGCATCAGAAGACAGTGGCAAAGTCACCCTCCCACTTCCCTGCAGGGACCCCTCGGGACTCCCAGGTCCCCTGTGGTAACACTTTTGTTTTATACTCTGCTGTCTGCTAAGACGTGGACAGCCTGCCTCCATCTCCCCCTCGGCGGGGCCCCTTTAAGCAGGTCCTCATCATTTCTGATAGTGCCACTGTCTACTAGCATCAGGCTCAGTGTCTAGAAGGCACTAGATACAGCTGTGGTGATCCGAAGCCCAGAGGGAAGTCACCAGTACTGGTCAGGAGAGCAGGGTCCTGTAAGTGCTGTAGTCATTTAGCTTCATTCAGGAAGCAGAGTTGGGGGCTAAGACCTAGAACTGAGAAGTTTAGTCAGAGATGTCCTGTGGGCAGAAATCACATGGACACCAACTGGTTTGGTGCAATAAATGGAACCCAGATTGGAACTGTGGCCAGAAGCGTGAGGACAGGCAGAGAGCTTCCCGTCCCCCTTTTCCCTGTCTCCTCCTTTGGGCAGGGGAACAGACTTGCATCTGGAGCAAGAAAGGAGGGTGGGTCAGTACACAGGGAAAGGAGCAGGGATCAATACCCAGGGAAAGGAGGGTAAGTCAGTAAGCAGAGGAGAGGCTGGGAGTGCAGGGCAGGGTGTGGGGGCTGGGGCAGTGTGACTAATTTCTCCCACTTTACCTGGGGTGAAAGAGCACACATGATCTTTGCTACTTGGCTACTTCTCACGTGCCAGGGACAGGGCTAAGGACACCACACACAGCATCTTATTTCATTCTTACAGCAACCCAGGATGTGCTTCTGTTATTGGCCCCATCTAACAGATAATGAAACTGGCACCCAGACAGCCTGGCTCATCGTCTGAGATGACCAAGCTAGTAAATGACAGGGGAGGATTCAGGCTCAGCTGGCCCCCAGAGACTCCCTCCCCACTGGCTGGGGGGTCTTTTGGGGAGAACATGGGAAAAGGATGCACAGCCTAGAGAGTCCGGGAGCCCAGAACTCTGTTCCACAGGAGAAATCTCATTCCCTTTGAATTCAAATTGGAGTCAGAGAAGCGGTTTACCGGTGTGGGTGAGACCCTTCCTTGGAATGCTGCCTGAAGGCAGAACCAGGATGGAGACACCCCACCCCACCCCAGAGAGCCCCTTCTCTCCCATCTCTAAAGATGTGTTTTGAGAGAATGCTAAGTTAAAATTCAGGGGGGCTGTAGAGTAGCCCAGGGGAGCCGGGCAGGAGGGAGCATGTCACAGCCGGGCTGGCTGCCTGCCCTTCCGCAGACGTAATGACAGTGATATGCCCCAGATGATTAATAGCTGTTCCAGAAATTTCAGTGAATTCTGGAAGTGACCAATAACTGCACAGGTCCACACTCATTGCATCATTCCACCAGGGCTCAGGAGAACAACCAAAGCAAACATATGAGCAGACTAAACAGCCCCATGGGTCCATAGTTTTCTATGGTTTCAAAGAGGCCAAATGATCCATTCAAGTCCACATAGCTTCTGAGGACAGTGAAGCGACACAGGCGAGCAACCTTGCCTGCCAAAGCTATCACCCAGAGTGAGCTTTGCAGAAATGTCCATTTGCTTTAAAGACCCAGGGAATTCATTTGCAACCTCCATAGACTTTGATTTGTTGGTTGAAGATGAAGTCAAATGCATTGAGATCAAGTGTGGTGGTGGGAGGATCCCGGGCTGCAGGTGATAAGACCAGGATTCCTGGACATACACTTGGGATTAACAAGCTCTGTGACCTTGGGCATGCCCCTTCTCCCATCTGGGACCTTCGGATCTCCTTAAAACAAACGGGATGTTTGATCCTGACCCTCTTATCTAAAAATGCCAAATCTGTGCTTCTGCAATGCCATTTCCGATCACATAGAAACCCCCTTCATCTTTTTGCATCCATAAATGGGAAACATGATGGCCTTTTCCTGTTTAGAATATTGGAAGGCAGGAAATTCATGTTTATCAACCCAGAATGGGCCAGGAGTTGCCCCTTCCTTCCATCCTGCCATCCTGCCTGCCCCCCCCACCTGCAAGGAGGACACCGTCATCTTCATGCTGAGGCCCAGATGCAGAGGGAGAATTTGCGCCTATTTCTATCCAAGGGCTGAGTGCCCTCCGTTTCTCAAAGACCATGTCTTTAAAGATGTGGGGAGTGGGGAGAGAACTGGCTTGAGAGTACCTCTCGGGAAGGACTCGCTTTTCTCTAGAACAGAGATCAGCACACTTCTGGCGCACTCCGGTGGCCCCTGGTCTGTAAATAAAGTTGTGTTGGAGCACAGTGTGACCTTCCTGTTTGCAGACAGTCCGTAGCCGATTGTTCAGGGGGACGGCTGAATTGGGTGATCGCGTCAGCTGGACGGCCCACAAAGCCCAAAATATTTACAATCTGGTTCTGTACAGAGTGTTTGGCAGTCCCCTGCCCAAAGTCCAGCAGGCCATCCCTCCTTCACAGAAAACAGTGATGTGACACAATCCCATGTACTGGGAGCCCGTGATGGTATCTGTGGGGACAGGGGACATTTCTGCTCAGATCTGGTTTTAACAAGTCAACATCTCAGACTACCTGTCAGGCAAAGGAGGGACTTGGACTTTCATTGTTCTCTTCCCACGAACCCAGTGAAGGGGAAATAGAAATCTTGATTTTGGGGAAATTGCACAGGGGAAAAAGGGGAGGGCATCGGTTACAACACCCCATTGCGACACTCGTTGGGGCTGAAAGTGACAACAGCAAGGGTTTCTCGTTTTGGAATTGCGAGGGTATTTCTGCTTCTTGCAGTGGGACTGGTGGCAGCAGCCTGGCCCTGGTGAGTGACTACCTTCTTTATAAGCAGCAACACTGGCCCCCAAATGGCAGTCTCCACTGCCTTGCTGGGACCACAGGATGGAAATGTGCAGGGGTCCCTGCAGCCACCTAATCTCCTCCTCTTCCTGCTCCACTCAGAGGCTGCCTGCCGCCCCCTGGGGAGGAGACCCTGCAGGATGCAAGCCTTCAGGTAAGGACATGAGGGCACACAGGCCTTCTGGGGCCACCGGCTCTGCGGGCTCCAAGAGCTGGGTATGGGTGGGAAACAGAAGTGCTGTGCACAAGATCCACGTGCTGCCTGGACCGCCTCTAGGGCTTGTGTTTTAAAATACCCCAGATGTGTGAAGCAGGGCTGAAGTGCAACTCACCTCCCCAGAGACTAGGTCAGCTCACCCAGGGACAGGCACACAGGCACGTGCAGAGATGCTGGTGTCTGGGCCAGCAGAGCGGGGCAGGACAGGACACAGCCGGAGACCCCCACTGACTGTGGAGACCCCGGTCTGTGTTGACTTATTGGAGGCTTCACTTCCTGGTGCCTCAGTTTCTCCATCTCTGACTTGGGCTCATGATGACTTCCTGGGTGTCTTATGGGTTGTCGTGAATGAAAAGCAATTGCACCGATGACAGTGTAGCAGTGTCCTGGTGACTGAGAGTGCCTAAAAATGATTGTGAGTTTTGAGATTAGGTCCACAGCCCCAGGCGATGGCACTGCTAGTGCATATGTGTGTGCTGCCTGTGTGGGTCCCCCGGGCCAGGACTCGTCCCAGGAGGGAAGGCATGTTCAGCAATATCCTTCTCCATCCCCGGGTGTTTCTGGTCCACAGCTGCAGGTTGGGACTTTGAGTGTGTCAGTGCCTGTGTGGGTCCCAAGACGAGGCCCTCCCTTCCCAGACGCAGGTCTGTCTGCTTTCTGAGTGCCTCTCACCAGATGGGGGTTGCAGAAGGGCTCTGGGGTCCTCTAGCAGGGATGTTGGATCCCTTCAGGCTGAGACTCATCTGGGAACTAAGGACAATCAAAAGAATTCCAATGCTCACACGTGCACAGCCCTTGGGTTGGCCTGAGGACCCCTCCCTGAGCTAGTGCTGCTCAAACCCCAGGATGGCAGGTGTCACCAGAGGGCTTCACAGGTGAGGAGATGAGGCCCTTCTGGGCCCCAGGCTGGCTCTGTTTACTCCATCTCAAGTTGCCAGTCCTGCTGTCAGCCACAGGGGACCCATCAGCGAGAAGAGAAGATTGGGAGCCACCAACAGGTGACTGGGTGAGCTAGAGGAAGCCAACTTGTCCCCGGGGGGGGGGGCAGCCGCCTCTGCCAGACCCAGGACAGGTCACTAGATAGGAGAAGGTTTCTAGCAACAGACCCTGTGGGTCCAAGGCTCAGTGAGTTAGCGGCAAGGTGTTGTGTTCCTGGAACTTCTTACACTGAGCTGCAGTAGCCCCCAATCTCAGGGGGCTGGTTTACCTTGAAATGAATGACAGTAGAGTCAAAATTCAAGTCAACCCCTGCCCCCAACCAGGCAATTCTGAAATTCAATGGACACAGGTGGCCGCCATATTGGACAGGGTGACTCCAAGGCTTTTCTGCATCCCAGGAAGGTCTATGGGACAGGGACGCTCTAGAGCATGCTCTGCTGACCAGGAGGTGCCCGTGCTGGGGTCTGGGATGAGAAGCAGGCAGAGGGCATGGGTAGGAGGGGCTCCACTCACCAGATGGAGGAGTTGGGCTGTGGGCCTCAGTCTTCTCATCCATGTCATGGGTGTGCAAGTCCACACTCCTGGAAGAAGTGGAAGCAGACTAGGTGAGCTCTGGGGGACACATGAAGGTGTTTGCCGAGGTTCTGCCCCAGTGGGGTCCAGGGGGTCCTGAAGGACGAGTGGCATCGGCACAAAGGATGAGACAGGAGTCGTTCTGTTAGAGCAATCTCCACAGAAAGACCGTCAGTTGCTTTATCCCTGTCTCCATTTATTCTACTTTTTCTCTTCATTATGGGTACAGAATCAATAAAATGCGTCTTCAATTTAAAATCTCCAGATTTTTCCCAGGATGCAACATTTCCTTACTTAACAGATGCCAAACTACATAACCAGACTCCATGTCTCCCAACCTGTCATTAATACTTAAGTTTAAAGCACACCTGTACTTAAGATCCCATCTAAAAGTCCCCTCTAACAATCTTATATTCTAAAAGCATCTAAAAATGCCTACATTGATTGTCATAAAACTGGTTAAGCTGCTTTCTCAGAGAGTTTCTTTGTTCTTTAGTCAAAGTACAGCAGTCTTAAATCTTTGTAATCTTTAACGAAAGGGCAGGTTCTGCATGTCCATCCCCCTGCCGCTAACATCAACTATGCTCATCATAAATCCCTAAAGTAAAGGAGGGTCTTTTAGAAGGACAACATACTTTTACAAACCTTTTCTCCCCTGGATTTATACCATAACCTATCCTTAATTAAACAGGCTACATATGGTGGGCTTCATGCGACAGGCATGATAACTATCTGCTTAGGCTTTTTAAGAGACTGAGGACATGAATTTGGATTTGTAGTTGATATAATCAGTTGTGGTGTCCAGAGTTCCTGTAGCAGTTCCCAGAATGATTGTGGATATTTTTCTGTTTTGTCCTCAATGTCCTGAGAGATAGTAAAACAGCCTTTAAGTCATGAACCACCAGTTATATTCTTGGCCATCTAGAATTTAAAGTCTACTCCTGGATAGGAATAACCCATCCAGCTGAGAACCATTGATAAATAGGCTCCAGTTTGAACAACATAATACTTGGCCATTGTCTAGCAAAGAAAGGACTTGTTGTTAAAAATCTGTGATAATCATGGTCAGGGGAAAAGATAGAATGATCACATATTGGAAAAGAAGAATCTTGAGGGAAAAATTTAAATCCTTTTTCAATATACACACATTTATGCCAGGAAGGAAATCCAAATAGTCTATCTATCTCTGACCATGGACTTTTAAGATGAACCTCAACTCAGGAACAGTTTTGAATCACAGGAGGAGCCTTTTCTGTTCATAAATAATCTTTAAAATTACGTAAACCTAAGGTTAAAATAGAAAGTGCCCAAAGATCCTTTTTGTTTTTATTAGATGGGGAATCTGCTTAAAATGTCCTATAATTAAGTGATAAACAACCTATTGGTTTAGCAACACAATGAGTAAAACAAAGAAGAGGTAAACGACTGTCACCCTTAAAATTAAAATTATGAGTCGATATAGGAGTAATAAAATAATTAGATCAGTATTCTTGACAAATGCACTCATATCTCCTTTTCCCCGGGTAGTAAGATGAAACAAAGGTGGGTCAGGATAATGTGCCCCGAAATATTTAGAAGACACATTTGCTACTTGACAGGGGTTAACCTGGCAATAATATCAGGTGCATAGGAATTTGAGAAGAAATAAGTACTGGAGCTTGATCGGTCAGTTGTTCTATCTGTCCCCAAGTTGGTGGTCTTGTGGATCTCCTAGAAAACGTGTGATTAGGTAAGAGTTGAGAAGTGTTAAAATGTAATTGAGAAAGAGGTGGAATCAAGGTGGTTGTCAGACCTTCCTCGGGCACCATGGTCAATTGTGGGAAGTATGGGAGTTTTGGAAGGAACCATCTGTTCCGCTTCCTGTTCTGAAGGCGGGGACGCAGAATCAGTCTATCAGGAATCCAAATGGGAGAATCCGCATCCTGTGGGAAGAAACAAGCATACCCTCGCCCACAAGTTAATAATATATTAATCAGGTCCTTTCCATTTTCCCTTCAAGAGATCTTTCCATTTCACTAAGGGTTTTGCTGATATTTTCTCATTTTCCCAATGTCTTAGCATGAGAGTTACTCCTTTATAGTCACATGTAAGGTGGCTAATTACAAACAAGGCATGTTGTAGACCATGATGAGGAGAGCTGTATTTATGTTTTCCTTGAAGTTTAGCAATTTGAGCCTTTAGTGTTTGATGAGCTCTCTCAACTATAGCTTGTCCTTGAGAGTTACAGGGAATCCCCGTAGAATGAGAGATTGTGAACATGTCACAAAAATTTTTAAAGGCATTTGAAGTATAAGCTGGTGCATTTTCTGTTTTTAGTGCTTTAGGCATCCCCAAAATATGAGAAACAAATAAACAGATGTTGGACCATATCTTTATGTTCTTCCCCAGTTTTTGCTGAGGCAATAATCACATGGGAAAATGCATCAACAATGACATGAACATAAACTAATTTTCCAAATGAAGGAATATGAGTGACATCCATTTGCCATAAATCATTAGGTCTTAAACCCAGAGGATCAACCCCCATGGGTAGAGCTGGCCATAATGTTGGGCAGGTTTGACAATGTCTAACAACAATCCTAGCTGATTCCCTAGAGATATGAAATTTCCGTTGAAGGGCAGAGGCATTTTGATGATACAAAGTGTGACTAGCTGTAGCTTCTTGAACAGTAAAAATTGGGGGTTTAGTTAATGAATGCGCTAAAGCATTACCTTGTGACACTTTCCTGAAAAGTGAGAATGTCCTCGGATATGTCCTATAAAATAAAGATGTTGTCTTTCTAGGATCAACTTTTGTAAGGAATTAATGAAAAATTGTAGTCTTATGCTGAGGAAGACAGACTGTTTCCTATATGAGGAAAGATTTTCACAATAGACTGACAATCAGTATAAAAATTAAACATTTGACCTTTTAACTGGGTAAAGGCCTATGATTCCAGGTGCCATTTCTGCCCTCTGAGAAGAGGTTTCCTCTGTCTGTTGAACATAAGTTTTATCACTAATAACTACAGATGCTTGTCCATTTGAAGAACCATCAGTGAAAAGTAAGACTGCTGGTTGAGATAAGGGCTCAGAAGAGAACAATTTTGGAAAAATGATAGGGTGGTTCTTAACCAGGTATGACAAAGGATGAGATGGCAGATGAAATTTAACGTGACCATGATATCCCTGTAGGGCTATTTGCCAGTCTTCAGAATGTTCCATAGTGTATTTAGTTGATCTCTAGCATAACGAGTCACCAAATTATGCACTTCTTTCCTGAATAACTCTACTTCTATGTCTTCCCTTGATTATTACTAAGGCAACCACAGCAGGATATGAGCAAATAATCTGAGTAACTGGCATATGCATCCATTCTAAAGGACCTGACTGCCACAGATCCCCTGTGGGTGTATGAGGAATAGCTAAAATAAGAAAATCCCAAATCTGAGTATAGCCAATTCTTTGCAACTGTTATTAACCACTTCTTCTACCTCGAATAAGGCCAGATTAACCTCTTCCTGTCAAAACCCAAGGAGAATGTGGGTCAAAATATCAAATAATTGTTTAAGTTCTGTAGTAGTGAGTTTCAAAAAAGGATAAATCCAATTAATATCTCCTAAAAATTTTTGAAAATCATTAAAGTCTGTAAATGCTGAATTTGTAATTTTAAATTTTAATGGGAAATAGCTTGGGTACTTATAATTCTACCCAAATAATTATAAGAAGGGGATTGCTGAATTTTATCTGAGGCAATGATTAGACCAAAATTTTGTAAAGATTGTTAACATCAATAATATATGATAAAGCAATTGAACGTTTTTTGAGCAATTTATATATCATCCATATAATGGATAACATAGGCATCTTTATATTTATCTCTTAGTGGTTGTACTGTTGATGCAACATACTTTTGACGGAGAGTAGGGCTGTTTTTCATACCTTCCTCTGAAATCATTGGCATGGTCCTTTCAAATTGGCAGAGGGAAGGCTAAAAGCAAACCTTTTTACAATCATCAGGATGTAATGGAATAGTAAAAAAGCAGTCTTGTAAGTCTATTACCATAACGTGAGATCCTTTAGGAACAGCTATTGGAGAAGGGAGTTCTGGTGGTAGAGACCTCCCATCTTCCATGGTAGCATTGATAGCTCTTAGATCTTATAGTAATCTTCATTTCCCTGATTTCTTAATAACAAATATAGGAGTATTCCGTGGACTATTGGAGGGCTCTTTGTGTTTTAAATTGGTTGTTCCTTAACCAACAAGTTTGCAGCCTGTAATTTTTCTGTTGTTAGGGGCCATTGATCTACCCATACAGGCTCATCATTTTTCCAAATCGTTTTATCTGCTGTTTCAACAATGGCCCCATTTAAAAATCCTGTTGAGCCTCTTCTAAAAAGGCAGTACAGAGAGAAACCCCCATTTTAAACATTGTCTCAACCACATAGAGTAAAAGAGGAGGAATCACCTATGGCAGAAAAGTGCCCGAATTTTTGTTATCAGCCCATTTAAGTATTTGTGTGCTTTTTGTTACATTAGTAGCAGTTCCAAGTCCCCTGAGTATTAAGGGAGTCACCGTTGTAGGCCAGGTCGAGGGACAAGCTTTTCCTGCTATACAAGTAACGTCTGCTCCTGTGTCCAATAAGCCTTCAATTATTTTTCCCTGAATCTTTAGTTTTTTCATAGGACGAGAGATTCAAATTTTTTTTAACCCCAAATGCCAAATCACTAGAACCAAAACCTCTAGTTTGTCTTTGATCTTCTGAGATAGCTCAATTTCCTATCGATACATAGGGAAGTAACAAGATCTGAGCAATCTTTTGCCCTTAATGAATAATCAAACTTTTTTGAGATGAAGTCTCTACTAAAATCTTAATGTCTGCAGCATAATCAGAATCAATAACTCCAGGAATAACCTTAATCCCTTGTAGAGAAGCAGGCTAAGGGCATGGGTAGGTGGGCTCTCCACTCACCAGCTGGGGGAGTTGGGCTGTCGGCCTTAGTCTTCTCATCCATGTCATGGGTGTGCAAGTCCACACTCCTGGTAGAACTGGAAGCAGACTAGGTGAGCTCTGGGGGACACAGGAAGGTGCTGATGAGTGGACCATGCACATTCCAGGTGTGCACTACAACTGGGTTCTTTTCTTTTTCAGGATCTGGGATATTAATCAGAAAACCTTCTACCTGAGGAACAATCAACTAGTTGCCGGATACTTGCAGGGGCCAAATATTAAATTAGAAGGTGAGTAGTTTCCAGGGGAACCAGTGTTGTATGGGAATTGGCTCACTCTGTTCCCGGAGTCCCAGCATTGCCATCTGTCCCTGCAATTTTAGGTGCCATGTTCTAATCCCTATGAGTTGGAAGCTGGGGAGATGGGACCACTACAGGTCACATGGGACCTTCCCTTTGTCCTGTGCCTATTAGGGCTCCCACGTACCTGTGTCATTCAAACTTGAGCCAGCCCCTGATTAAGACCCCCTGTGCAAGTCTGGGCCATGTCCCATGAATAATCATGGATACCATGTTCTGTTTCACACTCCAAACAAGCTGGATGAGCTTGGATGAACTTCACCCCGTGCCCAGTTTTCCCTTTAGTAAGCTAAGGGTCCTGGGGTGGAGCATTGGAGATTCTTTCAGCCCTGGCATCCAGATATTCTCACTTCCCTGTTTGGTAGGTAGCATGGTGCTGTCTCCCTCGCCCCACCCTGCCCAACCCCTTGCTCCCTCTGCCTTACCTTACGTGGAAAGAATCAGAGACCTACCCTTCCTGTCCTGCAGGTAGTTCTTCCCATGCACTTGCTGAAGCACAGGGAGGCTGCGATTATTCTTGCTACACGAGAGCATGGGGAAGCTGGACTCCAAGTCCCTAGGGTCCCCTGGAGCCTCACTCACTCTTGTGTGCTGCTGTCCCTGGCAGTTGGCAGCAGGGTTGACCTGGAGCACAGGTGTCCTGGGAGAGCGAGGGGAGAAGTCACATAAAGCAGAGACTAGAGCCTCAGCCTCCGGGGAGTGCTTAAGCAGGGCGTGAACTTCCCTCTGGACGCAGACAGGAATGTGGGGTCTGCCTGTCCTTCTGACCCTGGATTTTAGCTGTGGAGAGGGGGCCAAAAACAATACTCAGGGTCTCCTCCACATCCCTGCCTCCTCTTCCTTCCTCCTGATCCTCCTCTCTTCTCTCCCCCAGAAAATATAGACATGGTGCCCATCGACCCTCATGCTATGTTCTTGGGGATCCGTGGGGGGAAGTTGTGCCTGTCCTGTGTCAAGTCTGGTGATGACATGCGGCTCCAGTTGGAAGTAAGGATCTATTCTGGGGCATCCAACCCCTCCAAAGCCCAGTGGCTTAAAGCAGTTTGTTCTCATGATTCTGTGAGTGGCCCAGGATCAGCTGGGCTGTGTGGGTGCACATGGAGAAAGGTGCTGGGGTCCTCCTGCGGCTGCCTTCCTCAGTGACCTTGACTGGTGCTGGTGTCCAACATGGTTCCTGGCCCTTGAGGCTCTCAATGTTTGGGAGTTAGCCACACTTCCTCACAACATGGCGGCTGGCCTCCACGAGGGATCATCCCCAAGAGACAAGCCTCAATGGGAAAGCACCTATTAAACCTCTACTTGTGTGCTCCTATCCGCAAATGGCGGTTGCATGGCTAAGTCTGGACTCTGCTTGGGAGGGGATGGCCCAAGAGTGTGAACACTAGGAGGGGGCACAGTTCGTTGGGACCACCAACATGACACTTTATCACAGGTCCTGAACCACTGTGGGTCACAGCACTGCCCGCGGGACCTGCCTCTTTGAACAAGGCCTATCCTCAGGACCTTTCTCTTCGGAATCTTATCTCTTTAGCTTGAATGGTAGGGATCCCATCCTGACCCTTGCTACTCCCTGGTCCCATTCAATAGTAATGGGCTGTCCCAGTCTGGGCAAAGATGGCTCTCAGGGGCTTGTTGGGCAAGATCTTCATCCAAATGCAAGTGTCCATATCCATGACAATGTTACTTCCCTCCACCAGTAGACAGGGCAACTTTTTTGGAGGGTGACAGCTGCTCTGTGTGGAGCAGGGCTGGCCAGGATAGCTCATGTAACAAGTCAAATGAGCCTTGAGACTCCGCCCATCTCTGCTCCACCCATTCTCCTTGGAGGCTCAACCCTGACAGACCCCAGCCCTGGCTTCTGTGGATGGGTCTTGTATTTAGCAGACTTTCTGGTCTGTGGCCACAGTGGCCACATTTCCAAAGTCAGGGTATGATGAGGGGCCAACTGTTGGTATCTATGCTGTCCTATGAGACCTGGGACCTGTGGTCTCTGGAGACCTTGGTGCTGTCCTATGAGTCCTGGGACCTGTGGTCTCTGGAGACCTTGGTGCTGTCCTATGAGACCTGGGCTGTGGTTGCTGGCTGGGACCAGGCATTTCTCCAACACTGAGCCTGGCCCAGCCAGGGGCCCACAGCATGGTGAGGGCAGGACTTCCCAGGCCCTCAGCCATCACCCACCTGACTCTTGACTTCCAGGCAGTTAACATCACCGACCTGAGCAGGACCAAGGAGCAGGACAAGCTCTTCTCCTTCATCTGCTCAGACAACAGCCCCACCACCAGCTTTGAGTCTGTAGCCTGCCCGGGCTGGTTCATCTGCACGGCATTGGAAGCTGACCAGCCTGTCAGCCTCACCAACAGGCCCCAAGACACCCTCGTGGTCAACAAGTTCTACTTCCAGGAGGACCAGTAGTACAGGCCAGACCTGCCCTTCCACACTCCTGGGCCATCGATGACTCCAGGGCCTGCCTGTCTACCCCTGCCTGGGGGCTCCTGACAGCTGTGGGGTCAGAGGTGGGACCTTTGCAGGGTGGACCCTGGAAGGAGGCATCAGAACCCCACAACAGGACTCTGCCTGCAGCCTCTTGGTGACCCCCACCTCCATGCTGCCTCCAGAATGATCATCTCTCCAAGTGCAGATGGGATCCCGGCAGGCCCTGCTCCAAACCCTTCTGGGTTGCCTCTGACCTCTCTCTGGGCGAGGTGAGGTGGGGAAATCCAGACCACCTGCCTGCTGGGCGCCCCCCCCCACTCTCCTCCCTAGGCTCCATTCCCCCCCCCTCACATGACCCCCATCCATCAGGTCACTGCCCTCCCCAGGTGGCTTCATGACCTGTGTTACCAGCTGAGGCTGGTCCCTGAGGAAGTTTGCTGTTGTTGGTTTTGGTTTTGGTGTGGGGGATTGGACCCGGGGTCTCCCTGTGCGAAGGCACCATTTCTTCCACTGAGCTCCATCCCTGGCCGTGGGAAAGTCTTTAAGGGTCTATGGAAAGTAGAGATTAGGGAGTTCATGGTAATATTTATTAGCCAACTCTACTCCCTGTGAAGGAATTTGGAGGTTGGATCCCTTCCGAGAGGGATGGGGCATTAGGATGTCCTGCACCTGTGAGGTGGCGGGAAACGGGAAGGCAGGCGGCACATGACCTCATTTCCCTTCCTTTTGTAATGTCCCAAACTTTAAAAATTATACATTAGTGGACTGTATTGGAGCCCTGTTGTTGTCCTTTTTGAAACATTCCCATACTCTGAGCCCGTGCCTGGCCCCAAGCACGGTCTGCACTCCACATAAGTCCCCTGCTCTGCACTGGGCAGATGGGGCTCCCCAGGTCCCTCCTGCTCTGCCAGGACCGAGGAGTCGAGGAGCTGCTCCTGGCCCATTCTGGTGCTTCTGATGCAGAGACTGGAGTGGGACTGGCTGTGCCTCCATCTGGCTCCCCTGCAGGCCATGGGCTCCTTGGGCAGGGAACAGGACTTGTGTGTGTCTCAGGTCCCTGGGACTGAGCCTGGCCCTTGGCCAGCACGCAATGACAGGTGCTCTGTGCGTTGGCTGGAAAACTTACTCCTTGTGACTTCAGCGCTGTGTTACAATAAAACCTTGAACATGCCTACTGTGTTGCAGATGTCTGTCACCCCTGTGAGGCTCGGGGCATGGAGGGCTGCGTGGACAGGCAGGCCAATGGTCTATTTCTCTCTGAGAGCCTCTCGTCTGAGAGTCCTTTCCTCCTTGGTCCTCACGGTCACTGGATTACATGGGAGCAAATGTCCCAGCCTGGCAGGTGTGGTCAGCACTGTCCACAAAGAGCCCCAACTGGAAAAACCACCAATGTCCATCACCTCCATCCATTGCATGTGGTGTAACACTCATAGCAAAGACAGTGAGTAAGCCACAGCCAGCGGCACCTGATGTGACAGTCAAATCTTACAGCATGATGTGGGGTCTGAGGATCCCAAGGCTTTGTGTGAGCCAGGTCCAGCCAAGTCAGTCCCAGGGACCCTCAGGGGAGCTCTGGGAGCCTAGCCACACCCTGGCTCTCCTGCTTGCGCCATGTGCACACTGGCGTCAGCTCCAATCTCAGAGGCTCAGTTTTCTTATCTGTCAATGTAAATAAGAGATAATGCAGAGCCCAGTGACAGCCATCTGTGGTTACTGCGATGAGTCCAGCAAGAATCTGCGTGCAGAGCGATCTGCCCTAAAGCCCTGTTGCTCTCAGTGTGGTCTGTGGGTCAGCTCCGTCAGCACCACTCGGAGTTAAAATGCACATGCCTAGCCTCCCGTCACACTCCCCAGCTTGGCATCTTGGTCTTCACCCAGCCTCCCGTGAGCCCAGCAGGATAAAGTCTGAGAAAGGCTGCTTTAAAGTGCAGCCCCCAAGCAGCATGCGAGCTCTGACATATTTATCCAGGGGATTCTTATGAGTTCAAACCCAGTTCTTGTCCTTGCTCTCCATCCCACTAGCTCCGGGACCAATCCCCAAACTCCCCTCTTCCTGCCTTTCTTTGACTCCAGCTGTTCTAAGGGAAATCTTTTGGCTGTCACCACTCTGCCAAAATGTCAGCCCCACACAGGCAGAGGTTTCTGTCTGCTTTCTTCCATTGTGTGTCCCAAGTCCCCAGCTCGAGGCTTGGCGTGCTCGGCATGCATCAGCTACTTGGAAAATCAATGACTTGGCCACTGATATATCAACAGGGATTCAAGGGACTTGGGGACCTAGCTAGGAAAAGATATGGCCATGAGATGACAGTAGTATGAGCAATGCTGGGCAATGCCCTGGTGCTCTCTGGAAAGTTTGCCCCGGGAAGACTTTCTTCACAGCAGGGGTCTGTCCAGGGGTCACAGTGCGGAGGTGGGGAGAAGCCAAGGGGATTCCCAGGGACAGGGAACAGGAGGTGGACTGTGTGTCCAGATGTCATTCTGCAGTACAATGGGGAGTCTCTGCTTCAGAAGGCTCCAAAGGGCAGCAACTTGGGGCCAGGTCCTTGTCCCTGTTCCTGGGTACAGCTTCATGCAGGAGGAAAAGCAAGCAGCTCTGAATGGAGAAACAGTCACCTCTTTGGACTGAATTTAAGTCACTGGATGTGCAAATAATTGAGTTTGGTGGCAGGTGAGGTATTGAGCTAACGGATCTGGTCTCAGCCTACAGCAAAGAAACCCACTTGCTACTCAGTACCCAGAGCCCAGCTGTGGCTCCTCTGTGTGATACGAGGACGGGGAGGTGGCTCTGGAGAGCTAGGCCTGGGGAGCAGGCCAGGCTATTAGGAGGCAGTGCAAGGTGACTGAGAGGCAGGAGGGTCTCTGTGGGAGGAAAGGCAGGGAAAGAGACCTGAACAAGCACCTGGGTGGGATAGCATCACCTCTAGGTGTCACCACAGAATCCAGAACGAGTTTGGAAATTTCCAACTGAATTCAAGGTTTTCTGACCCACATTCCCGTCAGTTCCTGATAACGTGGCCAGGTCCAGTGGTCCTTCCTTCCTGGGTCTCAATGTTCTTGCTGGTAAAAGGAAGGGACTGGAGTAGATCTGCATTCAGTGCCAATACCTGACCTTCCTATCCCCACAGAGATTCTGGCCTGGTGGCCTAGGTGGCACAAGGACATTTCAGCCACTGCTGAGACCCTCTGGGGCCCTGAGGCCACGTCCTCCCAGCTGCCCGCACCTGGCAGTGTCTGTCAATGTAAAGGGGGCAGATGGCCTCACTTTGGGGAGGAGTCCTTTCCAAGTCAGTGGTACATTTCAACTACTTGATAAATTGGGCTAAATGTAGAAGGTTTTCCACTTTCTCAATCTCAAGACTGGTTAAGACTCTTTGAGGTTCACTTTTCATTTTGCTTTTTTTTTGCCCAATTGGGGAACACTTTTTGCAAAACTTGGAGAAACCAAATAATTCTGTGTTTTCTGTTTGGGTCACTATGAAATCCTAAGCCACAGCAGCAAATCTCAACAAGTTGATATTAAACTTTGTTTTATCAGGAAACGTCGGGAAGATTGTGAAATAGATTTGGGGGTTCTTCACCTCTAACTGAAGAACATTTGAATAGAGGTACTAGGGACTTTCCCAAGAATGTGCCAGAATGACCAACTGCCTCAAGTATGGAGGGGGCAAGAAAAGAAGCTCAGGAAATGTCCACCAGGGGGCAGCCTTTCAAATGTGCCTGATGCTGTTCTGGAAAGATCCCCAGAAACACAAACACAGCCATTGGTACAGTTGTGGAATGTTAAGCTTTGCAGACTTCAGTGTGTAGGAGGTTATTGCTTTAAAGACACCCTAAGAAAACTCTAGATTTCTCTCCAAGAAAAATTTATTTATTTATTTTTTCATTCAAACATTTTCACTTAAACTAATTTGGGGTAAATATTTCACAGTGTACATGTAGGGCCTGACCCTGACAGTATCTGATTAATGTCTGTTCTCCAGAGGCTCAGACCCAGGAAATTCCAAGGGCCTTCTGGACCTGCTTTAACGCCCCCCTCCCAGGTCCGGCTTCCTGCTGAAGACCTCTTCCCTGAATGGCCCACTCAAGTGTGGAACCCATCCTACCCCCTCAGCCCCGGAACACACCCCCACCTGCTGGACTCAGTGCAGAGCCCTGGAGGCCTGAGAGGGCAATGTGCAGATGTGGCTCCCCAGGTCCCTCCTGGTGGCCCATTCTGGCACTTCTGACCCAGACACTGAAGTGGAAGCTGGCTGTGCCTCTGTCTGGCTCCCCTCCAGGCCATGAGCTTCTCAGAGCAGGGAGTAGGACTTATGTGTGAGTCAGGTCTCGTGGGACTGAGCCTGGCCCTTGGCTGGCACAGGGTGGACAGGTGCTGTGTGCATTGGGTGGAGAGCTTCTTACACCCTGTGACCCCAGCGCTGCTATAATAAAACCTGGAAATGCCTGCTTTGTTGTGTCCATGGCCCTGTGAGACACTGAGGGCTGGGGGGACAGACTGGCCAATGATCTTTCTCTAAGGGCTTTTAGTGTTGGTGGATGGTGGATGGAGACTTCAAAGACAGACACAAAACTTAGACATTTATTATAGTGAAGAATGGATCTGTTCAGGGACAATCACACTCACATCCTTTCACCAGGGGTAGCTGACTCGGAGCAGAGGGGCTGTCCTAGTGCCAATGACCTCGGCCACCCACTCCTGTACTCCAGCTCCACTCCAAGGAGCTCCTGCCAGGAGATGAGCATGTCTGAGCCCCATGGCCAAGGCCTTCTTCCTGGGGCCACTGTGGGTTACACGGCCACCTCCCCTTCTCACCTTGGCAATGGTCTCATACGGCCTAGAGGTCACTTCCCTTCCCGTGCACACCTATGGCTGCAGGCAGGGAGGGGCTCGGCAGGTGCAGGTCTGGTGGGAGATGACAAGGAAGCCCAGCTCTTCTGCAGCGTGAACAGGCCTTGGGAACTCTGGAGTCCTCCCCTTCAGGGCCGCAGGCTCCTTTCTGGTGAGGCCTCTCTCCTGCTGCACCACCTAAAGCCTATAAAATCTCCTTGGAGCCAGGTTCTTGAGGGACGGTTTCCATGGCAACACTGAGGAGCATCCACACCAGCCCTCAGTGGCTGGCTCTGTTCCAACCCCCTGAGGACCTGAGGCGCATCCCCCTGATGTACCCAGCACTGGGGCCTTTCCCAGGGCCATGAGCACTGTTCCAAGTGCCTTAAGGTAGGGACTCAGTGTTTTGCATTCTGCCACCTCCAGAGCTCTGAGCCACTTACCTGAAAGCACACAGACATATCCTGAAGTATATCAATCACACCTGCTTCCCATCCATGCTTTGCTTTTCTAGAATACTCCACTCCAGAGATCCAGCTGGCTTGTGTCCTCCTAACCAACTCAATAAGTTAGTTAAGTTATTTCTAAAATGACACCATATCATAGCTGATCCTTCTAAATCTCGGCCAATTTCATGGCTTTTGCACATATTGGTCTCTGGACCATCAAGATCTCCAATAATGAAGATTTTTTTCTTCTTTTTCCAAACAAAATATTATAAGTATATAATAGAGCATCGCTACCTCTAAGTACGAGGTTGCACAGCAGATCTCCAGAACGTTTTCATTTTGCTTAACGGAAATTTTATATCCGTGGAAGAGCATCTCCCCATTTCCCACTCCCCAGCCTGGCAACCACGGTTCTGCATTCTGCTCTAATCAGTGGTCCTGCTGTGGATGCCTCCTATAAGTGGAATCATGTGGTATTTGTCCTTTTAGGACCGGCTTAGTTCACTTAGTATAATGTCCTCTATGTTTTTTATTTGTTCTTTGTAGATCCACAGGGCAGTAGAGTGTTCTGACATATTACACGTACATGGAGTATAGCTGATTCTAATTGGGGTCCCATTCTTGTGGTTGTAGTGACCTGGGGTCTCTGTGTCCATCCAGAGTGTGCAGAGCAAGCCCTGGATCTCCAGCGCCTTCCCTCTAGAGAGCCACAGAGATACCACAGAGGATGAGATACAATGAACTCAAGAGAATAAAAAGAAAAAAAAAATTAGAAAAAGCAAACGAAGTTCCCAGCAGAGGTGGCCACATTGTCCCTGGAGCCTGAGGTGTCCTGCGCACCCGGCTCCCTGGCTGCCCCGCGGGGCAGGCTCCTGAAGAGCCTTACTGCTGGATCTCTGGCCCTCTCCAGCGCTGGCCCTGACATTCACATCTCTGTGGCTGTCTTGTGTGAAGGAGCCAGCGATTCTCCACCACCTGCCACCCCAGTGGGCCCTTAGTGTCACTGGTCTCCAAACACAGACCAAAGTACAGTGCTGGGCCCCGGGCCCCCTCCACAGGGGAGCAGAACTGTGACGTTACAGTCGTCTTATTATCAAGTTCTTTGGGGGCAGAGCTTCTGCCCTCTCAGACCCCCTGCAAAAGCACCCAGGTCCTCTCCCACCATTTCTGAGAAACCCCGTCAGGTAGACCAGGCTGCGGAGGGGAGGGGAGCCTGCCCAGCACACTTGGGTCCACACAGGACACAGCGAGAAGGACAGGAGGGTCTCCTGTGAGTGAGGGCCCTCAGGAATGAGGTCCAGCTGCCCCTTAAGGATTCCCCCTGGCGATTTTGAAGGACTTACGCTTCCTGAGGCTGTTTTTATTCACCTGGAAAATCAAGACCGAGATACTTCCCAGAGTGGTTGTGAGAATTGAATAGCACGTCCACAGGCTTTGTGTGAAAGCTTGCTATAAAAACCGGTTCGATGGTGTTATGTCTCAGGGTCACCAGGTGTCTCCAGCTGTGACTCATCTGAATGTCCTGGTCCTGAATCAGAAGCCCTGGAAGTTCTCGCTGCTCCTGACATGTCCCCAACACCTTTTTCTGAGATGACCCAGATAAGGGACCTCACTCATGGCTCTCAACAACCTCAGCCTGCCACTTCCCTCTTCTCTGTCTTATCCATCAAGGTCTGGGTCAAACACAGCCTACAGGCAGCCCTGAGCCGCCAATTCTCCAGGGACCAAGTGGGTCCGGAAAGAACAACGGCATCCCGGCCTTCTGCCACTAGGTGGCGCTTGTGTCCCCACCCAGCAGTCCTGCATCCTGGGTGATCATTCATCTCCTAAGACTCATCCTCCTGAGGTGAGAGGCATTGCAGGCATTGTAAGTCCGATGCTGATTTAGAGACAAAGAGGAGGCAGCAGAGCGCGCGGCTCCTGTTCTGAGCAGCTCTCTCTGTTTTATTTTTTTGAGAATGAATTTTCTTTGCAGACACTTAGTTGTATCATTCTTTTGCCTAGATCAAAAAATCCACCTGCCCCAGATGTGTTTCATTATGTCCATTTATCTTTCTTCTCCTCTTCCTCTCCCTCCTCCCCCTCCCCCTCCTCTCCCTCCTCCCCCTCCCCCTCCTCTCCTTCCTCCCCTCCTCCTCCTCCTGGGATTGAGCCCAGGGGCACTTGACCATTGAGCTATAACTCTGGCCCTTTTTCTATTTTATTTAGAGACAGGGTCTGGCTGAGTTGCTAAGTTTGGCCTTGAACTGGTGATCTTCCTGCCTCAGCCTCCTGAGTTGCTGATGGATGCTTTCTATTGAAGCATACTTTACATACATTAGATCTTAAATGTTTTCTTCCTGAGTCGTGACAAATGGATTCTTTCATTTGACTACCATCCCAATCTAGGACATTTTCATAAGTCCTGAAAATTCTTTTCAATCTCTTCAAATCTCTGTTCCTAAGACGTAGCCTCTGTTCTGAGACCAGTTGTGCCCTCCTTAACCTCATATAAATGGAGTCGCAGTATGTACCCTTTATGGCTCTTCCTTTCAACACTATGCTTAGGAGATCCGTCCAGGCCCTGTGAGGATTCAGCAGATCCTTTCTCTCTACTGCTGAGTAGGACCCAGTTTACGCATTAATCCCAACGGTTTGCCCATGGAGTTGGGATTGTTGTCCCAGTTTGTTTCCATGACAGATACATCGGCTCTTCCACACGACTCTTCGCATAGAGATTGGTTTTCAGTTCTCTTGAATAAATGGCCTGGGACTGGACCATCTGCCTCAAATGCATGTGTAATTTACCAAAACTGCCAGGCTCTTTTCCAAAGCAGTGTCTTCCACTCCCATGGCTAAATAAGAGCCCCCCACATCCAACTTTCAAGTCCCCTGTCCATAGTTGGCATTATCAGTGTTTAAAATCTTAATTATTGAGAGGGGGGAATGATAGCATCTCATAATTAACTGTATTTGGGATCCCAGGACTGGAGAGCATTCCTGACCAAAAAGACTCCAGAGTGCCCCAGCCACCCCAGGGAGGTGATGATTATAACCAGAGAAAGGGGACGACGGACAGAAATGTTCAGAGACAGGCGGCTGGTCACAGTTTGAACAACTGGCTACTTGTGATTGGCTGAGACTCATGGTTTGTCACAAGAGCCGGTTACACTCTGGTTGCACATCAAGTTAGGTGGCAGCTTACTAGGTAGAGAGAAAGCCTGCGGCCAAACTTCAAATATCCAGGAGGCAGCTTTGGGCCAAACAACCCCCGTGAGCCATGACGACCCTCATCAGGGTTGAGTATCCACCATGGCTATTAAACATCTTTTCTTAGTTATTTATCTTTTATTGTACAGTGTTTATTTAAGACTTTCAAGCATAATTTTAATCAAGTGGCCTGTTACAGGATGGAGGCCTTCTAGAAAACTGAGGCATTTGGAAGCGTCCCCTTTCAAACCCTGATTCTTGTCATCACATTGCTCAGAGTAACAGGCCTGAGTTTATTAGGAGGGAGAGGAAAGGGGACAAGGGGACACTCTCAAGGGAGAGAATGGGTCCTCTCAGAGAGGAGAGGGACAGCGTGCCTCTCCTGCTCTCCAGTTTTGTTGGAGATCTTGGGGAACGTTCCAGAGTCTCACCCAGGTCCACCTCTTGACTTTTGACTGATAGCAGGGTGACATCAAACTTGCAAGTCCCCACTGGCCATGACCATTCAGGTCACTTTGGCCCATGCTGACCGGTTCTCTCTGGAAGCTGTTATTATAGATTTTATGATAAGGGGAATGATCCTTATCTCCCTGAGTTCTGGGATCTGTTTGGTATAAACGTGACCAAAGTCCCCTCTTCTGGGTCACTTGTGTTCTTATTGACATTTTCGGGCTTGCATTTTTCCTGCAGATAGCAGGTAGTTTGCTGAGGAGAGTAATAAATCCTGTTGATTTAAGCTGGGCAAGGCTACAGGGAAATGGCTTCTTAGAAAAGAAAGCCTGTGGGGTCAGCACAGTGGGCCTAGTTTACAGAATCGGTCCCCTAACCGCACTCGATGGGCAGAATTTGAAAAAAATCTCATGAGGTCCAATTTACCAATTCTTCCTTTCTACTAAGAAATCTTCGCCATCCCTAAAGTGGCCAAGATTTTCTCCTGTTTTTTTGTCTAGATGTTCTGCAGTTTCAGTTTTCATATTTAGGTTTATCAGCCATTGTTTAGTTCAAATATATATATGGTGTGCAGAAAGAACCAAGGTTCATTTGTTGGGTGACAGATTTATTAACAATATAATACATGATTCACCCATGAGGTGTACAATTCAAGGGTGTTTAGTGTATCCGTAAAGCTGTGCAATCATGACCACAATCAATTTTGCAAAAACTTCATCAGTCCAAAAAAGAAACCTGTGTGCGTTACCCATCACCCCATGCCTTCCATCCTCTGCAGCCTAGGCAACTCCTGATCCACCTCCCACCTCTGCATTTGCCTATTCTGCACATTTTATATAAATGACATCATTCTTTTGTGACTGAGTCCATTCACTTAGGATAATGCTTTCAAGATTCATCTATATTATAGAATGTCTCAGTATTTCATTTTTACTGGCCGAATAATATTCCGGTGCATGAACACACTGTATCTTGTTCATCTGTTCACTAGCTGATACACACTTGGGTTGTTCCCCCCTTTTGGCTACCATGCATAACACTGCTATAAATATTTGTGCCTGAGATTTTTGTGAGGACACAGTTTTCATTCCTCTTGGTCTACACCTAAGAGTGGAATTCCTGAGTCATGGAAACACCATGCTTAAGGTTTTGAGCAATTGTCAAACTGTTTTCCAAAGCCGTTGCTCCATTTACCAACCCCACCAGGGGTGCGTGAGGGTTCTAATTTCCCATAGCCTGGCTGATGCGTCTCACTGTGTGTCTTCCTAAATTAAATAGCAGTTATACCAGAGTGGCTATATGAATTGATTATTTGGGTATGCATTTTTGATGTGTGTCTTGATGTGTGTTTCCCTGTGGCTGACGGTGTGGCCACCTTTCCAGGTGTGCATCCTCCATGTGTACGTCTTCCTTAGAGAAACGTCTGCTCATGGCCTTGGCCTCTGTTGGCTCAGCCTTCTTTTTATATTGGTTATGAGAGTTAAATTTATATATATATGATAAACTCCAGGGTCCAGGGGCCATTTTTTTTCACCAGATAGATTTCTAGTTATTCCAGCACCATTTGTTGAAAATGTTTTCTTTTCTCCATGAAGAACCTTGACACTTTGTCAAAGGATATATGAATCTGTATCTGGACGTTCTAATTCTGTTACTTTGATCTGTTTTTCTCAATGTATGCCATTTCAGTTTGTAGCATTGAAAGGGTAAAGTTTCTAAGCTGGAAAGCTTGAATGTAAAAGATTAGGTATTATTAAGTTCCTCTGTTACACCCAGATTCCTGAGATAGTTAAAACAACGCCCTACTGGCCGTTTAGCCTAGGGCCCTGTGCAGTTCCTCACAGGGCCCAAACCAATCAGTTTGAATGTGTAACCCGCTTACGAATGACCAATCACCCTCGCCCGCCAATGATTGTGCCAATCACATCTCAGAGTTGTTGTTCAATTTCCCCGCGCCTCATGATGATTTGTTCTGATGTATGCAAAGACTCCCGCCCTCCCCAAAAAGTGTACTTAAGCTCTGCTTGACCTTTGCTCTGGGCTCTGAGCTGCGCTCCCTTCTTGAGTGAGCACAGAGTCCCAGCGCGCTGGAATGGATCCCCAATAAATCCCCTTTTGCCAATTGCATGGAGTAAGTCTCTTGTGTGGTCTCTCCCTCCGACGCTCTGCCGGACCCCTCTTACAGCATTTCCTCATGATTCCTATTCTTTGACCTCCTAAGTTACTTAGAAGTGTCTCACTTGTTTTCCAAATATTTGTGTATTTTTCTAGATAAGATATCATTGTTGATTGTTCAATTAATTCCATTGTGATCAGAAAACACTTTTTTTTCTAGTACTGGATTAAACTCCAGGGGTGATCTTCTACTGAGCTACATCCACTAGCTCTTTTTATTTGATTTTATAACAAAGTCTCACTAAGTTGCTGAGGCTGGCCTCATACTTGTGATCCTCCTGCCTCAGCCTCAGCTGGGATTATAGGCCTGGCTCAGAAAACATAATCTTAAAATTTTATCCATTCGAGTTTAGAGATTCTTTTATAGTCCTGTGTGTGGTCAGTATTGGAGAATGTGTACTAGAAAAGAATATGTATCTTGCTATTGGTGCTGTAATAGTATATTGTGTCATTTTGGTCAAACTGAACCCTAGTGTTGTTCAAATTTTCTGCATCTTTTTAATCAAATTTTTTAATCAAATTTTCTGCACTTTTTAATTCATTACTGATATGAGGTTACTATGATGGTGGCTTTTCTATTTCTGTCTTGATCCCTTCACTTTTTACTTGAGATATTTAGAAATTCTGTTGTTAGGTTCTGTATACATTTGGGATTTTCTTCTTGATACATTGATCCTTTTATCATTTTAAAGTGACCCCTTTTATTTCTGATAATACTCATACGTCAAAATCTACTTGGTGTAAAATGAACACTGCATGGTAGATCTCCCCATCCTTTTTCTTCCAGCCATTCTGTGTGTTTATATTTAAAGCGTGTTTCTTGTGAACACTACGCAGTTGGCTCATTTGATGGCACCACCTTTAAACTGGAGCATTTAATGTCACCATTGATAATTTTTTTCTTACTAATGTCACTATTGATACATTTTCCTGTTTGTCTTACATGAACTTCTATTTCCTCTCTCTCTCTTTTTCTCACTTTTCTAATCTCTTTGGGTTAGTTATTCTTCAGTGACTCAGTTGGATTTGACTCTGAATTAACATCCCCAAACTCCACATATAGTGTCAGAACTTGCATTTACCTTCCCCTCTGTGCTTGGTGCTTTTCACATGGTTTTGTTTCCACTGTGTTAATAAATCTTACAACACGTGACTCCTTTTGCTTTAGTCAGTGGACTTTCAATAACAGTACAAACAAGCAAGACACTCTCGTATCTATCCACCTGTTCGCGGCTCCTGGTTCTTCCATTGTAGATTCTAATTTTTATTTGATCTCATTCCCTTCATCTGGAATTGTTTCATTTTCTTATGATAGTCTCAGATTTTGTTTGTTTGGAAACATCTTGCTTCCTATTTTTTAAAAAAGATGGTGGATACAGAATTGTAAGTGGGCAGTCTCTCCCAGCCTTGGAAGTCCGAGTTCCCTGCTGCCTGGCCAGCATGCGTTCTGATGAGGGGCTTCTGATGCCCCACCTCTGGAGGCTTTTAGGAATTTTCTCTTGTCTCTGTTGAGTCGGCAACTGTGAAAGGGTGTGAGTCGTCATTCTGCTGGTAAGGTGACCAGTCAGTCTGCCACAATCTCACAGGTCCTCCTGACGGGAGGTAGCAGATGGCAGTTTGTTTCTCAGTGAAATATCAGGGAAACACCACTATGGACTCCCTGAGCACCCATTTCCACAGTGGTGCACGCTATGGTTGGATCTTAAATGTCACCCAAAGGCTCATGCTCTAAAGGCTCAGTGGCCTGTGGTGCTGTGGAGGAAGTGGGGCCTAGTAGAGGGAACTCAGGTCACGAAAGGCGGTGTCACTGAGGGGAACACTGGGACCCTGGTCTCTTCTTCTCTCTCTAAGGTTGAGTGGTCACCATGAGGTGAGCAGCCTCGCTGCCCTGAGGTCCTGCCTTGCCACAGGTCCAAGGCAGCGGGGCCAGGGAAACAGATGACAGACAGCTCCTGAAGCCCTGAGCCCAAACCAATCTCCCTCCTTTGAAGTCGTTTACAGGGCACTCACCAGGGTGATGGGTCATGCATGGCCTGAACCCACAGTGTGGTAGCCACAGGCGAGGACCCCCAACAGCAGGAAGCCTGGTCTTGTTTAGGGCCTAAGGGACAGTCTGTTTGTCTTCCCTGTAGAGGGCAAAACTTGAGACGTGTCTTCATTCTAAGGTAAAAAATTTACAGATATCATCCTGGCTGGAGCAGATTTACCTAGATCTCACTGGGTTTGATGAGATCAATCACCGTTTTAGTTCCATATTTCTCATTTCGACATCCTGGTTGTCTGGGAGTTGTCTTCAATGGACAGCTATTGTTTTTCCTCTTGATGATGATCTACAGTTTTCTGTTTCCTTGGCTGTCTGATATTTTATTCAAAAAATACACTGCATGGTGACATTGAAAGAGTTATTGCAGATGCTCCCTGTTCTGTTGTTCTCCTCTGAAAAGCATCAGGTCCTTTTCTCATAGGGAATTAAGTCACCGGAAGCTCACCTGGACTTCACAGGGCCTTAGTCTTGTACTTGGATGGATTTCTGTTGGTTCTGTCCTGAATCGGAGAGTAGAGCTCCTAATCCTGAGTTGTAGTCTTTTCCCTTGGGTGTGACTGCACTGGAATTTCAGTGGGAGCCTGGAGTGTTTCCCAAGACCCTCTAAAAGGGCAGGCCTTGAAGTCCATCCCCTTGCAGCAGGCGGCTAGCTGGGCAGGGCTCTGCTCAGGGCTGTTTCCTTTGGGTGATTGGGATTCTTGCCCCCTGCCTGTTCATTCAGGGGTCTGCCAGGGATTCGAAAACAGTTTGGGAGCATGTGTTGGCCTCCCTGCTCTGGCTCCCTCCTTTCCAGGCTGTTTTTGGGGAGCCTCCCAGCTACCCACCCCTGCGAGCAGGCATCACACCACTTCAGCTTTCAGAGTGTTGGTTCCTCCTCCCTTCCCATAATGCCTTGCATGTGTGGAGCAGGTGCACAATGAATATTCACACAGGACCACAGCCTAGCATCCTCACCCCATCTTAGACAAAGTGGGGTGTCACACAGAGATGCAGAGCATGGCCTCTGGGTCCTGAGGGTCTCATGGTGGGACGCTGACTCAACCTCTGATACCTCAGTGTCCTCATTATGTGAAAAGCGCCCCCATCTCATGGCACTGCTGGGAGGATTAGATCTGTTGAGACAGAGTGCTCATGGCCTAGCACTTGGCCACTCGACAGATGCTAGGTATCCTGGTGACTCCTGTCGCCTACCCAGACAGAGACCAGTCAGCTCCGTGCCAGGCAACCTCAGACTAAAAGATGGGCTTTTCCAGGTTGCCAATTTGTAAGGGAGCTAAAATGTCACTGGGTATGTAGAAAATAGGCGATAACTTAGCTCAGATTTTCACCTCTGGTGCCCTCTGTAGTAACAGCAATAGAAGCCAACAGTGCCATCAAGTGGGGACTGGGTGCGGCGTTTCTCCATGACCTGTCTACGTTGGCATGCGCCCTGGAGGTGGGAGGTCGCAGGTGGGCGATTTCGCACCGTTTGGCGGCGGTTGGCGGCGGCAGCCGGCAGTAGGGCGGTGACCGGGCTTCTTTCGATGCTGTGGCGATGCGGCACCACGGCTGGGGTCATCGGCACCACCCAGCAGGTGAGCAGGCCGGCGCTGTCGTCTGGGTGGCGGGGCCGGGCGGAGGGGCCGGGGCGGCGGGACCGGGGCGCCCAGACCCGTCTGCGTCTGCACTACGCATGCGCGAGCCCGGCAGCGCCTGGGGACTGGGTGCGGCGGTGCTCCATAACCTGTCTGTGTCGGCGTGCGCCCTGGCGGTGCGAGGTCGCAGGTGGGCGATTTCGCACCGTTTGGCGGCGGTTGGCGGCGGCAGCCGGCAGTAGGGCAGTGACCGAGCTTCTTTCGATGCTGTGGCGATGCGGCGCCACGGCTGGGGTCCTCGGCACCGCCCAGCAGGTGAGCAGGCCGACAATGCAGTCCGGGCGGCGGGGCCGGGAGGCGGGGCCGGGCGGCGGGCCCCAGCGGCGGGGCCGTGGCGCCCAGACCCGTCTGTGTCTGCACTGCGCATGCGTAAGCCCGGCAGCGCCTGGGGACTGGGTGCGGCGGTGCTCCATGACCTGTCTACGTCGGCGTGCCCCGTGGCGGTGCGAGGTCGCAGGTGGGCGATGTCGCACCGTTTGGCGGCGGTTGGCGGCGGCAGCCAGCAGTAGGGCGGTGACCGGGCTTCTTTTGATGCTGTGGCGATGCGGCGCCACGGCTGGGGTCCTGGGCACCGCCCAGCAGGTGAGCAGGCCGGCAATGCCGTCCGGGCGGCGGGCCGGGGCACCCAGACCCGTCTGCGTTTGCACTGCGCATGCGTGAGCCCGGCTGCGCGTGGGGACTTGGTGCGGTGGTGCTCCATGACCGGTCTACATCGGCGTGCGCCCTGGAGGTGCGAGGTCGCAAGTGGGCGATGTCGCACCGTTTCGCGGCGGTTGGCGGCGGCAGCGGGCAATAGGGCGTTGACCAGGCTGCTTTCGATGCTGTGGCGATGCGGCGCCACGGCTGGGGTCCTCGGCACCGCCCAGCAGGTGAGCAGGCCAGCGCTGTCGTCCGGGCGGCGGGGCCGGGTGGAGGGGCCGGGGCGGTGGGACGGGGCGCCCAGACCCGTCTGCGTCTGCACTACGTATGCGCGAGCCAGGCAGCGCCTGGGGACTGGGTGCGGCGGTGCTCCATAACCTGTCTGTGCCGGCGTGCGCCCTGGCGGTGCGAGGTCGCAGGTGGGCGATTTCGCACCGTTTGGCGGCGGTTGGCGGCGGCAGCCGGCAGTAGGGCGGTGACCGGGCTGCATTCGATGCTGTGGCGATGCGGCGCCACGGCTGGGGTCCTCGGCACCGCCTAGCAGGTGAGCAGGCCGACAATGCAGTCCGGGCGGCGGGGCCGGGAGGCGGGCCCGAGCGGCGGGGCCGTGGCGCCCAGAACAGTCTGCGTCTGCACTGCGAATGCGTAAGCCCGGCAGCGCCTGGGGACTGGGTGCGGCGGTGCTCCATGACCTGTCTACGTCGGTGTGCGCCCTGGAGATGCGAGGTCGCAGGTGGGCGATGTCGCACCGTTTCACGGCGGTTGGCGGCGGCAGCTGGCAGTAGGGCGTTAACCGGGCGGGCTGCTTTCCATGCTGTGGCCATGCGGCGCCATGGCTGGGGCCCTCGGCACCGCCCAGCAGGTGAGCTGGCCGGCGCTGTGGTCCGGGCGGCGGGGCCGGGCGGCGGCGGGGCCGGGCGGTGGGGCTGGGACGGCGGGACCGGGGCGCCCAGACCCGTCTGCTTCTGCACTGCGCATGCGCGAGCCCGGCAGCGCCTGGGGACTGGGTGCGGCGGTGCTCCATAACCTGTATGCGTCGGCGTGCGCCCTGCCGGTGCGAGGTCGCAGGTGGGCGATTTCGCACCGTTTGGCGGTGGTTGGCGGCGGCAGCCGGCAGTAGGGCGGTGACCGGGCTTCTTTCGATGCTGTGGCGATGCGGCGCCACGGCTGGGGTCATCGGCACCACCCAGCAGGTGAGCAGGCCGGCGCTGTCGTCCGGGTGGCGGGGCCGGGCGGAGGGGCCGGGGCGGCGGGACCGGGGCGCCCAGACCCGTCTGCGTCTGCACTACGCATGCGCGAGCCCGGCAGCGCCTGGGGACTGGGTGCGGCGGTGCTCCATAACCTGTCTGTGTCGGCGTGCGCCCTGGCGGTGCGAGGTCGCAGGTGGGCGATTTCGCACCGTTTGGCGGCGGTTGGCGGCGGCAGCCGGCAGTAGGGCGGTGACCGGGCTTCTTTCGATGCTGTGGCGATGCGGCGCCACGGCTGGGGTCATCGGAACCACCCAGCAGGTGAGCAGGCCGGCGCTGTCGTCCGGGCGGCGGGGCCGGGCGGAGGGGCCGGGGCGGAGGGACCGGGGCGCCCAGACCCGTCTGCGTCTGCACTACGCATGCGCGAGCCCGGCAGCGCCTGGGGACTGGGTGCGGCGGTGCTCCATAACCTGTCTGTGTCGGCGTGCGCCCTGGCGGTGCGAGGTCGCAGGTGGGCGATTTCGTACCGTTTGGTGGCGGTTGGCGGCGGTAGCCGGCAGTAGGGCGGTGACCGAGCTTCTTTCGATGCTGTGGCGATGCGGCGCCACGGCTGGGGTCCTCGGCACCGCCCAGCAGGTGAGCAGGCCGACAATTCAGTCCGGGCGGCGGGCCCCAGCGGCGGGGCCGTGGCGCCCAGACCCGTCTATGTCTGCACTGCGCATGCGTAAGCCCGGCAGCGCCTGGGGACTGGGTGCGGCGGTGCTCCATGACCTGTCTACGTCGGCATGCCCCGTGGCGGTGCGAGGTCGCAGGTGGGCGATGTCGCACCGTTTGGCGGCGGTTGGCGGCGGCAGCCGGCAGTAGGGCGGTGACCGGGCTTCTTTTGATGCTGTGGCGATGCAGCGCCACGGCTGGGGTCCTGGGCACCGCCCAGCAGGTGAGCAGGCCGGCAATGCCGTCCGGGCGGCGGGCCGGGGCGCCCAGACCCGTGTGCGTTTGCACTGCGCATGCGTGAGCCCGGCTGCGCGTGGGGACTTGGTGCGGTGGTGCTCCATGACCTGCTTTCGATGCTGTGGCGATGCGGCGCCACGGCTGGGGTCCTCGGCACCGCCCAGCAGGTGAGCAGGCCGGCAATGCCGTCCGGGCGGCGGGGCCGGGCGGCGGGCCCGAGCGGCGGGGCCGGGGCGCCCAGACCCGTCTGCGTTTGCACTGCGCATGCGTGAGCCAGGCTGCGCCTGGGGACTTGGTGCGGCGGTGCTCCATGACCTGTCTACATCGGCGTGCGCCCTGGAGGTGGGAGGTCGCAGGTGGGCGATATTGCACCGTTTGGTAGCGGTTGGCGGCGGCAGCCGGCAGTAGGACGGTGACCGGGCTTCTTTCGATGCTGTGGCGATGTGGCGCCACGGCTGGGGTCCTCGGCACCGCCCAGCAGGTGAGCAGGCCGAAAATGCCGTCCGGGCGGCGGGGCTGGGAGGCGGGCCCGAGGGGCGGGGCCGTGGCGCCCAGAACAGTCTGCGTCTGCACTGCGAATGCGTAAGCCCGGCAGCACCTGGGGACTGGGTGCGGCGGTGCTCCATGACCTGTCTACGTCGGCGTGCGCCCTGGAGATGCGAGGTCGCAGGTGGGCGACGTCGCACTGTTTCACGGCGGTTGGCGGCGGCAGCTGGCAGTAGGGCGTTAACCGGGCTGCTTTCCATGCTGTGGCCATGCGGCGCCATGGCTGGGGCCCTCGGCACCGCCCAGCAGGTGAGCAGGCCGGCGCTGTGGTCCGGGCGCTGGGGCCGGGCGGCGGCGGGGCCGGGCGGTGGGGCTGGGACGGCGGGACCGGGGCGCCCATACCCGTCTGCTTCTGCACTGCGCATGCGCGAGCCCGGCAGCGCCTGGGGACTGGGTGCGGCGGTGCTCCATAACCTGTATGCGTCGGCGTGCGCCCTGGCGGTGCGAGGTCGCAGGTGGGCGATTTTGCACTGTTTGGCGGTGGGTCATCGGCACCACCCAGCAGGTGAGCAGGCCGGCACTGTCGTCCGGGAGGCGGGGCCGGGGCGCCCAGACCCGTCTGCGTCTGCACTACGCATGCGCGAGACCGGCAGCGCCTGGGGACTGGGTGCGGCGGTGCTCCATAACCTGTCTGCGTCGGCGTGCGACCTGGCGGTGCGAGGTCGCAGGTGGGCGATGTTGCACCGTTTGGCGGCGGTTGGCGGCGGCAGCCAGCAGTAGGGCGGTGACCGGGCTTCTTTTGATGCTGTGGCGATGCGGCGCCACGGCTGGGGTCCTCGGCACCGCCCAGCAGGTGAGCAGGCTGGCAATGCCGTCCGGGCGGGGCCGGGGCGCCCAGACCCGTCTGCGTTTGCACTGCGCATGCGTGAGTCCGGCTGCGCCTGGGGACTTGGTTCGGCGATGCTCCATGACCTGTCTACATCGGCGTGCGCCCTGGAGGTGCGAGGTCGCAGGTGGGCGATGTCCCACCGTTTGGCGGCTGTTGGCGGCGGCAGCTGGCAGTAGGGCGGTGACCGGGCTGCATTCGATGCTGTGGCGATGAGGCGCCACGGCTGGGGCCCTCGGCACTGCCCAGCAGGTGAGCTGGCCGGCGCTGTGGTCCGGGCGGCGGGGCCGGGCGGCGGCGGGGCCGGGCGGTGGGGCTGGGACGGCGGGACCGGGGCGCCCAGACCCGTCTGCTTCTGCACTGCGCATGCGCGAGCCCGGCAGCGCCTGGGGACTGGGTGCGGCGGTGCTCCATAACCTGTATGCGTCGGCGTGCGCCCTGCCGGTGCGAGGTCGCAGGTGGGCGATTTCGCACCGTTTGGCGGTGGTTGGCGGCGGCAGCCGGCAGTAGGGCGGTGACCGGGCTTCTTTCGATGCTGTGGCGATGCGGCGCCACGGCTGGGGTCATCGGCACCACCCAGCAGGTGAGCAGGCCGGTGCTGTCGTCCGGGTGGCGGGGCCGGGCGGAGGGGCCGGGGCGGCGGGACCGGGGCGCCCAGACCCGTCTGCGTCTGCACTACGCATGCGCGAGCCCGGCAGCGCCTGGGGACTGGGTGCGGCGGTGCTCCATAACCTGTCTGTGTCGGCGTGCGCCCTGGCGGTGCGAGGTCGCAGGTGGGCGATTTCGCACCGTTTGGCGGCGGTTGGCGGCGGCAGCCGGCAGTAGGGCGGTGACCGGGCTTCTTTCGATGCTGTGGCGATGCGGCGCCACGGCTGGGGTCATCGGAACCACCCAGCAGGTGAGCAGGCCGGCGCTGTCGTCCGGGCGGCGGGGCCGGGCGGAGGGGCCGGGGCGGAGGGACCGGGGCGCCCAGACCCGTCTGCGTCTGCACTACGCATGCGCGAGCCCGGCAGCGCCTGGGGACTGGGTGCGGCGGTGCTCCATAACCTGTCTGTGTCGGCGTGCGCCCTGGCGGTGCGAGGTCGCAGGTGGGCGATTTCGTACCGTTTGGTGGCGGTTGGCGGCGGTAGCCGGCAGTAGGGCGGTGACCGAGCTTCTTTCGATGCTGTGGCGATGCGGCGCCACGGCTGGGGTCCTCGGCACCGCCCAGCAGGTGAGCAGGCCGACAATTCAGTCCGGGCGGCGGGCCCCAGCGGCGGGGCCGTGGCGCCCAGACCCGTCTATGTCTGCACTGCGCATGCGTAAGCCCGGCAGCGCCTGGGGACTGGGTGCGGCGGTGCTCCATGACCTGTCTACGTCGGCATGCCCCGTGGCGGTGCGAGGTCGCAGGTGGGCGATGTCGCACCGTTTGGCGGCGGTTGGCGGCGGCAGCCGGCAGTAGGGCGGTGACCGGGCTTCTTTTGATGCTGTGGCGATGCAGCGCCACGGCTGGGGTCCTGGGCACCGCCCAGCAGGTGAGCAGGCCGGCAATGCCGTCCGGGCGGCGGGCCGGGGCGCCCAGACCCGTGTGCGTTTGCACTGCGCATGCGTGAGCCCGGCTGCGCGTGGGGACTTGGTGCGGTGGTGCTCCATGACCTGCTTTCGATGCTGTGGCGATGCGGCGCCACGGCTGGGGTCCTCGGCACCGCCCAGCAGGTGAGCAGGCCGGCAATGCCGTCCGGGCGGCGGGGCCGGGCGGCGGGCCCGAGCGGCGGGGCCGGGGCGCCCAGACCCGTCTGCGTTTGCACTGCGCATGCGTGAGCCAGGCTGCGCCTGGGGACTTGGTGCGGCGGTGCTCCATGACCTGTCTACATCGGCGTGCGCCCTGGAGGTGGGAGGTCGCAGGTGGGCGATATTGCACCGTTTGGTAGCGGTTGGCGGCGGCAGCCGGCAGTAGGACGGTGACCGGGCTTCTTTCGATGCTGTGGCGATGTGGCGCCACGGCTGGGGTCCTCGGCACCGCCCAGCAGGTGAGCAGGCCGAAAATGCCGTCCGGGCGGCGGGGCTGGGAGGCGGGCCCGAGGGGCGGGGCCGTGGCGCCCAGAACAGTCTGCGTCTGCACTGCGAATGCGTAAGCCCGGCAGCACCTGGGGACTGGGTGCGGCGGTGCTCCATGACCTGTCTACGTCGGCGTGCGCCCTGGAGATGCGAGGTCGCAGGTGGGCGACGTCGCACTGTTTCACGGCGGTTGGCGGCGGCAGCTGGCAGTAGGGCGTTAACCGGGCTGCTTTCCATGCTGTGGCCATGCGGCGCCATGGCTGGGGCCCTCGGCACCGCCCAGCAGGTGAGCAGGCCGGCGCTGTGGTCCGGGCGCTGGGGCCGGGCGGCGGCGGGGCCGGGCGGTGGGGCTGGGACGGCGGGACCGGGGCGCCCATACCCGTCTGCTTCTGCACTGCGCATGCGCGAGCCCGGCAGCGCCTGGGGACTGGGTGCGGCGGTGCTCCATAACCTGTATGCGTCGGCGTGCGCCCTGGCGGTGCGAGGTCGCAGGTGGGCGATTTTGCACTGTTTGGCGGTGGGTCATCGGCACCACCCAGCAGGTGAGCAGGCCGGCACTGTCGTCCGGGAGGCGGGGCCGGGGCGCCCAGACCCGTCTGCGTCTGCACTACGCATGCGCGAGACCGGCAGCGCCTGGGGACTGGGTGCGGCGGTGCTCCATAACCTGTCTGCGTCGGCGTGCGACCTGGCGGTGCGAGGTCGCAGGTGGGCGATGTTGCACCGTTTGGCGGCGGTTGGCGGCGGCAGCCAGCAGTAGGGCGGTGACCGGGCTTCTTTTGATGCTGTGGCGATGCGGCGCCACGGCTGGGGTCCTCGGCACCGCCCAGCAGGTGAGCAGGCTGGCAATGCCGTCCGGGCGGGGCCGGGGCGCCCAGACCCGTCTGCGTTTGCACTGCGCATGCGTGAGTCCGGCTGCGCCTGGGGACTTGGTGCGGCGATGCTCCATGACCTGTCTACATCGGCGTGCGCCCTGGAGGTGCGAGGTCGCAGGTGGGCGATGTCCCACCGTTTGGCGGCTGTTGGCGGCGGCAGCTGGCAGTAGGGCGGTGACCGGGCTGCATTCGATGCTGTGGCGATGAGGCGCCACGGCTGGGGCCCTCGGCACTGCCCAGCAGGTGAGCAGGCCGGCACTCCCGTCCGGGCGGCGGGGCCGGGCGGCGGGCCCGAGCGGCGGCACTGGGGAGCCCAGATCCGTCTGCGTCTGCACTGCGCATGCGCGAGCCCGGCAGCGCCTGGGGACTGGGTGCAGCGGTGCTCCATGACCTGTCTGAGTCGGCGTGCGCCCTGGTAGTGCGAGGTCGCAGGTGGGCGATGTCGCACCGTTTGGCGGTGGTTGGCGGCGGCAGCTGGCAGTAGGGCGGTGACCTGGCTGCTTTAGATGCTGTGTCCATTCGGCGCCATGGCTGTGGCCCTCGGCACCGCCCAGCAGGTGAGCAGGCCGGCGCTGCCGTCCGGGTGGCAGCGGGGCCAGACGGCGGGGCCGTGGCGCCCAGACCCGTCTGCGTCTGCACTGCGCATGCGCGAGTCCGGCAGCGCCTGGGGACTGTTTGCGGCGATGCTCCATGACCTGTCTACGTCGGCGTGCGCCCTGGAGGTTCGAGGTCGCAGGTGGGCGTTGTCGCACCGTTTGTCGGCGGTTGGCGGCGGCGGCTGGCAGTCGGGCAGTGACTGGGCTGCTTTCGATGCCGTGGCGATGCGGCGCCACGGCTGGGGCCCTCGGCACTGCCCAGCAGGTGAGCAGGCCGGCGCTCCCGTCCGGGCGGCGGGCCCGGGCGCCCAGACCCGTCTGTGTCTGCAATGAGCATGTGGGAGCCCAGCAGCGCCTGGGGACTGGGTGCGGCGGTGCTCCATGACCTGTCTATGACGGCGTGCGCCCTGGAGGTGCGAGGTCGCAGGTGGGCGATGTCGCACCGTTTGGCGGTGGTTGGCGGCGGTAGCTGGTAGTAGGGCGGTGACCGGGCTGCTTTCGATGCTGTGGCGATGCGGCACCACGGCTGGGGTCCTCGGCACCACCCAGCAGGTGAGCAGGCCGGCAATGCCGTCCGAGCGGCGGCGCCGGGGCGCCCAGACCCGTCTGCGTCTGCACTGCGCATGCGCGAGCCCGGCAGCGCCTGGGGACTGGGTGCAGCGGTGCTCCATGACCTGTCTGCGTCGGCGTGCACAAACAGGCCAACAAAGACCAGGCTTCCTGCTTTCCTTCTTGACCAAGTCTGATTTAAGAAGCCTATAAATTAGCAGTTAGGAAAGAGGTACATTCTAGAATTTAGACAATGTTCTTTGAATATCTATACTTTAAACATTCCCAGTTAGATTTTTCCATCTGTGTGTGAGTATAAAATCTAAAGAATTTTTCTAATTTCATGGATTTATGCAATAAACACATTTCTTACTTTTAAAGTACAAACAATAGGCAGAGCAACAATGAAATTTAACAAGAAGAGGAAAAGTGGCTGCCCTCTTTCATTAAGACCTTGACCCGCAGAGACCTGTGGGGCCCCTGGACATGACTCTAGTCCTGTTGCTGCCCTTGGGGAGCAGGACTGCAGAGCTAAGGCCTCGTCCTGCTGACCCGTGGAGACCTAGGTCTCTCCCAAGGACACCTAGGAGCCTCACTCCTATCTGAAGGGGAGCATCACCATCCTCCGAATCCTGGAGAGCTCTCAGCTGGTCTCCATTTGCTATGGCCACACTCTGTAGGTGGCCCAGGGTCAGCTCTGCATCAGGGCTAACTGGACCCCAGAATGGGAACTTCTGACCCTTCCAGCCCCTGACCAAACAGGTAATTGAGAGCAACCAAATTCCTGAGACTGTGGGCAGGGCTGTTCTGAGGTAAGCCACGAGCAGCCCATTGGTGGGCTCCTCGGCCACATCAGGGGGGTGGATGGCTGGGCACTTGAAGCCTCTGTTGGCCCTGATCACAGGTGGGGAGCCACCTCCTGTTTCTCCTGAGCAGGAGCCTCCACAGGCTGGCCAGTGGGGTCATGAAAAAGTGTCACTAAGTCACTTTTATTTAAGGAGCGTTTGAACTTTCAGTTTTCCACACACCCATGCAAGAGTGGAGTCTGCTCCCTTGGGGTTCAAATCATGTGCTCCTGAGTGTGGGTGGGCAAAGCTAGGGCACCTGGGGACTGGGGACAGGGGACAGAACCTGATGCAGACACGTTCCAGAGTAAAGGAGCTCATGCGTGCATTGATTCTTTTCTTGTAGAGCCCAAGGTAGTGCGAACATCATGAAGTTCTAAAAACATTTTTCACTTAACATTTTGGGTAACTCTTGAGGATGGTTAGTACTTCTCAATATTGCCGCAGTCAGGCTGCAGCAAAATAACTGGGGGGTGACGAATAACTTGTGTACGTTGACACAGCAGGAATAGGAGCCGTTTATTGTAGGGCAACAGAGCTATTTATACATTTTGCACAGCTTATCTTAATTAGCATAAACTAGATACATCAGTCAACCAATAAGGAATCTCCACACTTAATGGCTCGCTTTTGTTACTTCTCAAACCACTCCCTCTGGCATTTTGCCAGGCACCATCCAGACTCGTTTCCGAACTCTAACATTTCTCTGGCAAAATACCAGGTGTTATTTTTGACTTGTTTACAGACCTTAACAAGTATTATACTGGCTGTGTGTTTTTCTGATATTTTAAACTGAACTTTTGAAATGTACGGGGTTATCATTCTGAGGGTATTGACAAATATTGGATATTTATCCTGAATAATAAGACCAATAACATTAGGTTCTAAAGAGGTTATGAAATTAAAAAGCAATAAAAGTGGTTATGAAAAGCCACAATGACCCCGGCACCCTGAACATCCATGCTGAAGGGACTTTTAGATAGAATGGTCCTGCTGTTCCTCCCAGGGCTCTGCCTGAGGCTATGTGTGCTTGAGACACCCTGAGCCTGCGCTCTGCGAGGCTCCTCTGAACAGCACTTCACCAAATACAACTGAAGACCTCCCGGTCCCATAGCTCTTTAGACTCCTCACTGTCCACCTGCCCAGTGGGTGGACATGTCCACTAACATGACACGGTGGAGTAAGAGGTGGGAATGAGAACCCAGCAGCCTCTATCCAGCCAGACAGTGAGGAGATTGGCAAGTTTCTAAAATAAAGATAATCTTTTCACCTTTTAAAAATTTTATTTGGAAATAAATCCGTACTGTTTATAATAATGTGTCATCTATTTTAGCATGTAATTGACTTATTGCTGTTTTGAATGAATCAATAAGGATTTAGAATTTTTCTATGTATGGGCAGAACGACCACCAGGCCCTGAGTTGCTCACTTTGAGTAAACAAGAGTGAGATTATCTAACTGGGACTCACCCTGTGAGTGACCCTTTGAATTTTAAACAAGCATAGAAACAAGTAGTTACACCAGAGGATTTTTAAAAACCAAGGATTTTAAACAAGGATTTTTTTGTCAGGAGAACAAAATGAAGAGTTTGTGCAAAATGGACTTCCCTTGGCCACATGATGACAACTGGACTACAGACATTTGTGGAGACACAGAGGCGAACAGTGATTTTGGTTCACTGATCGTGGAGACCCCACTCAGCCATGGTGATGCCTGAAGGACCCAAAAGACAACACTGACACCACAGCCCACAGCATGCAAGGTGGACGTGTCCACGCAGCGGAACACAGGCAGGGAAGTGGGTGTGTGCAGTCTCTGCCCGGGACAGGCTCCTTAGGAGCCAGCAGAGCCAGTGTGTTCCCATGGAGACAGGAAAGCAGATGGCCTGGAGTTCAGGGCAGAGGCAGGAGAGGCCAGCAGTGGGCTCACCTGCTGCCATGGGTCTGGCCCTGGTGGCCGAGAGCCTGTGAATACGGCCCTGCCCAGAAGGCTCTTCACTCACTGATTCTCCTGGAATGGTCACTGGAGCGCCAAGCACTGAGGACTGGGCACAGCTAACTCCACCCAGCATGACTCTGCCTTGTGCTGACAGGGACACAAGGCTGGCTGGGCGTCCCTGGGGACCAGGAGGCAGGACACACTGTGCTAGGCCACTGCATCCACAGGAACCTTGTGTGATCATGCACCTCAGGAGGCCCCTGTCTGTCTCCACGGTCCAACTTCTGGTCTGAGACCCACAGAAACCTCACCGGCTGCACACGTCTGCCAGGGCCAGAACATCAGTGCTCCTCCCTCAGGCCTCCTGGAAGCCCTGACACCCAGTGGGCGTGTCAAGCCAGATCCCAAGGTGAGCAGCTGCGGGCCACCAGCACAGGCCTGGGGAAGCAGGCCCTGACTGCATGTCCCTGGGCCATCCAGGGGAACCCAGTACAGACTCCATGACCAGTTCAGCGCTCATCCAAACCAGACCCCAGCTCAGAGACAGAGGGGCACAGGGAGCCAGGAAAACCATGCTGGAAAGCAGCCCTGGGGGCTGTCCTGGGGAAGAGCAGCCTCAACCATGACCGTGAACTTGAGCCCTGACATCTGCATCCTTCTAACCCTCTCTGTGCTCCTGCTGCAGTCAGCAGCACAGGTTTAACTAACATTTGTCCTATTAGAAGTTGAACTGGAGTCATGATCTAAGAGCCTAAGCATCCATTCTTTCGTTTTCTTTCTTTGGGATTGTGGTTTATTTTACTAAGCTGTGTATTTCATAAATTTCACTCTGGTTTGACTACTTGTTTCTAGGCTTGATAATTTCCTGTGAACAATCAACTAAAGATCATATATTAAAGATATCTGAATCAAATGGTGCTCTGAACAATACCAGTATTGTCTTATTTTCTATTTATTCATATTTATTATGAGACTCCCTCAAGGCCTTAGCTGCTTATCTTGTACCTGAGAGAAGAATCATCTCCCATTTCAAGGCAGGAGAAGGCTCACTGAGCACGTGGTGTGCCCAAGTTCTTTATGAGAATTTCTGCATGATAGTGTGTGGAGTGATAGTTACCATCTAGAAATAGGCTTTTATTTGTCTTTCAGCTGATATGAAATATTTCAGTATTCTAACATCTTATACTTTACGAACTAAAGTCACTAAAAGGAACACACGACTTGGCATTTAACAAGCAGGGATGTGTTCAAGCATGCCACGTGAACACCACTCATCATTAAAGTGCCCTCTGTGCCCTTGCATCCTGTGTCAATCGTGGGGCTGTGAGGTGGCAGTCTTTTCTGTGGACCCCCAGTTATTCAGAATGCCCGGGTCACCTGGTCACCTGGGCTTGTCCGCCTCACTCACCTCTACAGCTGGGCCTCTCTTCTCCTATGCTCCGTGTTCCATTAGCTTGGCACCGCAGCAACCTCTGGCCCTCTAGGTAGTAGCCAGGGCTGCAGCTCAGCAGCACCTGGGCTCCGTACTCATCCAATGACCCCGAAACCAGCCTCCAGAGGACATGTTCTGACAGCTGAGCTTGGATGCTTGGGCAGGGCACCGCTGGAACAGAAACACACCCAGCCCATGTTAGCACTGCTTCCTCGGTGCTCAGACCTGCCCTGCTTCAAGAGAGGAGGGCCGGCTGTGTGACATACAGCACTATGTGCACCGTGGATACCGCCAGTGTGTCATCTTGGGATTGCTCTGCTGCACAGTGTCACAAGGAAAGATCCCACATGAAAAACACATTCAACCGTCTCAGGACAGATGCAGTGGAAACCTTGTAGTCACACAGAGGTGAAGAGTAATTCTTTTACCGAAGGGTATATGGTCATTTGGGGCTGATTAAAGTCTGCTTTGGGGACTCAGTGCACGCATGTAAAATTCTCACTTTGCATCAGCACCTCTGAGGGAGTGGGAATGGTGTTGTGTAGCTGGAAAGCACATTGATTTTCAGAAAATCCAATGCCCTCATTAGTAATCCTTATGCAACCCACGCACAATGCAGCCATGTGTCATTGGCTTTATGAGCACATGAAACACCTCAGGCACGCTAACTGCTGTCTAGAAAAATGTCTCCCAGGTGCTGAAGGAGACAATCCTCCCTTTTCCTAGGAGCAGGCCTAGAAGGTGAGCTTCTGCTGAGAAGGCCAAGGAACAAAGAACCAGTGACCATGGCGGTGGCCCAGCAGGACAGTGCCACCAGCCAGACCTCAGGGGACTGATAACACGCCCAAGTGCATGAATCACGTGGGCCTGTGACTTCGTTTTTCCGAAGAGAACAATAAGATTTAAATGAATTTTACAATTTAGAATCCAAAGCGCTCCAGCAATCTCAGTGGGTCCTCTCCTGGCCATTCACCACTACTGTGCACAAACAGGCCTCAGGGCCTTATTACAACAGTAAAACTGACAAAGTTAAAAGATGAGATGAAAAATTTGGTGATTTAAAGGTAATTCTTGGGCTTATTTCTCTTAGGTGTATTTTAGGCAAAATAATTACTGTAAAAGTAAGTAGGTCTTCAAATGTTTTACCTGGTGACATAAACAAGGTCTTTCTCTAGCCAGGGTACCTTTAGAACTTCAGGTAAGACTGCCACCCCTGAAAAGCCTTTATCAGTCTGTACTTCATTAGAATATCACTGCATATTTCAAATTAAACGCATTTCATTTGACACACCAAAAAAAAATGTGCTTACAGAATTAGCTTGATGGCTTTAAGTATCTGAGCCCTCTTTTACAAACCCTCCTTCTGCCAAGGATTTGGATCGAGCTTACATAATGGAATAAAAAGTTTTCTTCAAGCTAATACCACCTATAGCAGCAAATCTCAAATTCTCCATGATTACCTCTTTCTTCTTGAAAATGCCATTTGCTTTGCTTTCTAATTATCTTATTCTAGTCTAATTGTGTGTTCAAATCTCTTCCTCTCTGCTGGGCTACACGCTCTTTTGTTATAAGCACCCTTTGTTATAAGTGCCATGTCTTTTTACAATGTTCCTAGAGTATAAGTTCTAAGAAGGTAAGATACGATAACTG